>NW_007246108.1:197547-282923 GCF_000164805.1 Carlito syrichta | reverse complement strand
ATCCACTCACCTCAGCCTCCCAAAGGAGCAGGATTACAGGCTGAGCCACCGAGCCCGGCCAATAATGAGATTTTTAAGCAGGCACAAAGATGTTCCACTGCAGAAGATATTCTGATATTCTGATCAAATACATGTTAACACCTCCAAAATCACTATTATAAGTAGGTGGCAGTCTATCCCAGTATTCCCTAAATAGTGTAATACAATTTTACCATACACAAATGTGGTCTAGACTGTGAAGTAGGAGAATGAGAGTCAAATGAAGTTTCTAATTGTTTGTGTTGATCATTTCCTCACAAAAAAGAAAGCAATCCTCTGCATGTCAGCATCAAACAGAATGGATTTTTCCATGAAATAAATAAGTAGAAGGTAGAAATACTTGCTTACTGTTGTCTAACTTAATGTATACACATAGATGATATGTGCCTATGACTTTTTTTGGAAAGAGGATACACTTATAGCTGTTCCACTATTTCTCAGCTGTGGCAAACCATATTCCCAAGGGAATACTGCTGACGGGCCCTTGGAGAGAAGTATGACAGTTACTCGGACACCAAGCAGAACAGGTAATTCATTTTCTAAAATTCTGTTGTTCAAAATGAAAACTGCTTAATTGTTTTTCCTGATAAAAAGAGATAACCTATTTCTGGTTTTTTAAATTAAATCTTAGTATTTAGAGTTAATCATGGGTAAAATGTTGGGACAAAACTATTCATAATGTTACTATACATCTATACATAACTGTATATTTTTAAAACATGAGAAGCCATTTTATATAATATATAGAACAATATTGAAAGGTTATTTCACCTTGCTACTCCCAGCATTGGAGGGTCATTCATTTTAGTGTACCCTCTAGAAATCGCTTCACAGGCCCCGAGAATGACCTTGCTTATGCCACTAAAAACTGAACATTGTTTTTTCTTGAGGCAGTATTATGGAGAGACTAGGAATAGGCATTGAAGCCTAGTCTACATCCTGATTCTGCTACCTGATTGCCTGTAATCTGTTAATCTCTCTGTACTTCAGTTCCTTCCTGTGTATAATGGGGATAATATAGTACCTACTTTACCAGGCACAAGGGCCTTGCACTTGTAATCCCAGCACTTTGAGAGACTGAAATGGGAGGGTTGCCTGGGTGAAAGAGACCTTGTCTCAATCAAAATAATAATAATAAAAATAAAAAAGTATCTACCATAGAGGACTGTTGTGAAAATTAATTTAAATTACTTAAAGTATATAAAGCACTTATTGTCTGATATAGTCTCTAAGTCACTATAAGTATGTAATGTTTGCTGCTATTACTATAATAATTGTTATTTTATTTTTATTAATGTTTCCCTAGAGAGTTGCTTTTGTTAGGACTAAAAGTGCCCAAGGTAGAAAAGAAAGCTTCTATCAATTATAAACTTCAGGGTGATAGAGGCATCTAACAAGAATTCTTAACTATCTGCTTCAGAATTTCTTGGTAGATCCAAAAAATATTGATTATTTTTCTATAGGAAGATTGTGCTGTGGCCATATACCAAGGGCAGAGGACAAAGGTCAAAGGCAAGGAAAATTATCTGTGTGGCCATCTGATTGTGTTCTAAAGAGTCAGAATATTCCCTTTCTATGTCTCTGATCTTCTCTAACTCTACTGAGGTTAATATAATAAGGGAAGTATTTCACTTTTGTGGTCTCATGGAGAACTATGACCTCTGAGTGTGGCTTCTTCATTTTTCTATGGATTCTGGGATTGAAACTTGTCAATTACATTTTCATTCTGTAACCAATTCTAGTATGCAAGCAGTTGTATGAGAAAGATAGAAGGAAGATGGATCCTTGGAAAAATTTTACAAAATATTTTAGATTAAAATAGGTTATATAACAAAAGCCATTATTTGCCAACAACTTAAGAAAAGTCAACTAGTATATGTATGGAAACAAACAACAAACTTGTAATATCTAAAGCAATCTTGAAAAATGAGAACAAAATTAGAGGAAATACATTACCTGACTTGAAGTTTTTTTTTTCTTTTTCTTTTTTTTTGAGTTGGAGTCTCACTCTGTCGCCCAGACTGGAGTGCAGTGGCCGCTCCCGGCCACCGCAGCCTCGACCTGCTGGGCTCCTGCGATCCTTCCGCCTCAGTCTTCCGAGTAGCCAGAATTACAGGCATGCGCTACCACATCCAGCTGATTTTTTGATTTATTGTAGCGATGAGGTCTCGCCAAATTGCCCAGGCAGGTCTCGAACCTGCGGGCTCAGGCAATCCACTCACCTCAGGCTCCCAAAATGCAGGATTACAGGCTGAGCCACCGAACCCGGCCTGACTTGAAATTTTAAGTTACAGTATTCAAGACAATGTGGTACTGGCTTAAGGATCAGCATGTAGATCAAATGAGATAAAGGCGTATAAACTAGTACAACCTCTGTGGAAACGTGTGGCAATTCCTAAAAGATCTAAAAATTGCCTTTCCATATGACTCAGCAATCTCCCTTCTGGGGAATATACCTGGAGAAACTCAAATGACTCTATGAAAAAGATACTTGCACACAAATGTTTATTGCAGCATTATTCACAATAGCAAAAACATGGAACCAACCATGCTGCTCATCCAAAGTGGTCTGAAAAAAAAAAGTGGAACATATACACAATGGAATATTATGCAGTCACAAAGGACAAAATTATGAACTTCACGACAACTTGGATGGGTTTAGAGTCAGTGATCGATCACAGAAACAAGAACT
Source organism: Carlito syrichta (assembly GCF_000164805.1). Lineage (NCBI taxonomy): Eukaryota > Metazoa > Chordata > Mammalia > Primates > Tarsiidae > Carlito > Carlito syrichta. The sequence goes on along the minus strand of NW_007246108.1, from coordinate 280,192 downwards.
GAGTACCACATGTTCTCACTCATAAACAGACCCTGAACAATTGTCATAATACTTTAAGAAAGGGATTTGGCAGTAGTGGTAACCTGCTGGGGGGGAAGGGGAGCACGCTTTATCAATAAGGGTACCTGAGCTCACACCAGGTGAAGTGGGGACCAAAGTGAGGTTCAAACTTTACCGGTACAAAGACCATTTGTATATCTAACCCTGAATTGTACCCATCTTTAAAATAAAACTTTAAAAAAAGATTTAAAAATAAATAAATAAATAAACATTTGCTGAGTGAATGAAAAGAAATCACCAAATTAGACTCACACATACACAGTCATTGACTTTTTAATGATGACGCCAAAGCATTCCATATGTTTGGGGAAAAAAATGAACTTCATGCCCATGCAAAGCATTATTCTGAGATGGAGCATAGACCTAAGTAAAAAAGCTAAAATGATAAAGCTTCTGGAAGGAACACAGGAGAACATCTTTGGAACTTTGGAGAAACAAAAATTTTGTAGATCATAGAAAGTATAAGAATAGAAGAAAACAAAAACTAGACTTTTATCAAAAGTAAAGAGTACAGGAGTGACAGCTCAATTTTACTCAGTTCAAATTCTAGTGCAAGACTTACTAGCTGTGTGACCTTTGGCAATTTGCTCATTTCTTATGTGCCTCAGTTTCTTTTCTGTGAAGTTATCCAAAGACCCATCTTTCTGTCTTTTTTCTGCATCTGCCTATATATGAATATTAGAATTAGATATAGTATATACATGTAATAGTCATTTGGGTGCAGTGGCTCACACCTGTAATCCCAGCACTTTAGGAAACCAAAGTGGGAGGCTCTCATGAGTCCAGGAGTTTGAGACCAGCCTGGGTAACAACATTGGGAGACCTTGTCTCTACAAAACATCAAAAAATTAGCCAGGCATGGTGGTGTGTGCCTATAATCCCAACTACTCAAGAGGCTAAGGCAGAAGGATGGCCTGAGACCAGAGTGTCATGGCTGCGGTGAGCCATGATTGTGCCACTGCACTCCATCCTGGGTGACAGCATAAGACCTTGGTTCAAAAAAAAAAAAAAAAATGCATTTGACATGTTTCAAACCCAGAGTCTATAGAAAAACATGAAGAAACCACACACAAAGGCCATGACTCTCCATGAGACCACAGAAGTGAAATACTCTCCTTATTCTATCAACCCTAGTAGAGTTAGAAAAGATCAGGAATACAAAGAGAATATTCTGTGCCTCATAAGATTGGTGAGAGGATTAACTGTGTTAGTACAAATAAAGTGCTTTATGTGGCATCTGACACATAACAAATAATCAATAAACTTCATTGAGCTTCCTTATTCAGCTAAGAGAAGGCTTCTTGAGATCCTTTCCCTAGGAGCATGTTCTTCAGACACTTGGTGTTTTCTGGTTGAGCTTTTAGTTAGCAGTTTACTGAAGACTGAAATGGGGCAATGTAAAGGGATAGAACAGAAAAGAAATCATAGACTCCTATGGAACAAGACTGGGCACATAAAATCTCCCATGCTCTGAAGCATATATTGTCACTCCATGCTCTACAGAGGACTTTATTCCTGGGTGTATCAACTCAATTTCTCCCACTTTGTGTAGCCATTCTAGAGTTAATGTTTTAGTTAGCTATCAGTGGCTTAATGTTTTGGGAGATAAATAGAGAAAAAAGATATAAAATAATAGGATTTAAAAAAAAATATGAGCTACTGATAACTAAAAATTATTGTTAATAGATTATTGAATGTCCTGCAAATTACAGATCATAATTCTCATTTATTTTATTGGGTTACAGTGTGTGTGCTTGTCCCCACTCCATGATTCTGTATTCTTGTTGTGTAAACCTATGAAAGCAATAGTTCCCTAAACATTATATTTACCATATCCACTTTAGGAAACTTTGCTTAAATGAGCCCGCCTTTCCCATTTCAGGTCTCATAATAAGCTGTTTTTTTTTTCGATTGCAGATGACACTGCTCAAGTTACCTCTGATTATGAAACCAATAATAACAGTGACAGCAGTGATATTGTACAGAATGAAGATGAGTCAGAGTGCCCGAGAGAGCCGCTAAGGAAAACATCAGCTTGCAGCACCTACGCTCCCGAGACCATGATGTTCCTGGTACTTTTATATCACTTAATTCATTTACTTGAGACACGTTGCTTTCGGTTGCAGAATTTGCCTTAGACATGGATCCCTGAGTCACAAGATTTACAGATAATATCACACATGTATTGTATCCCTATCCATATGTATCAGTAGAGTTTTTTCTATCCAAGCCTTACTGGTTTCAGAATTATTTGGTATTTGGCTTCAGTAGGCCATGCTCAATGGCTTAGGCCTATAATCTCAGCACTTTGGAAGGCCAAGGCAGAAGGATTCCCAGAGCCTAGGAGTTCAGGGAGTTCAGGCTACAGTGTGGTATGATCGGGCCACTGCACTCCAGTCTGGGCGACAGAGCTAGGCCCTATCTCAGAAAAAAAGTAAAAAAACAGAAGTATTCATCTTTAGTAATTATAGATATCTACTAACCCATCAAAAAGTATAACTGTGTCTAGGGAAAATGCATTATTTCATTCATTAAAAGAATATTTTACAAGTAAAAAAAGATATTAGGTGTCTTTGGGCATTTGCTGGTTTCTCTCTGGCACCTCCTTGACTTAGAAAGTGAGCTGATATTTATTTTCCTTGTTATATAAGTTTATATAGCAACTTACTACCTATTAAAATATCCTTTAATGATGACTCCTTTTGTGTTTTTGAAGAGATACATTTAAATAGTATAGAAGCACACATTTGGGGAGGCAGCAAATGCTAGAAAAGAGTTGTCTGTCATGTGCTTATCAATTGCTGCTATTAGACATTTTCTTTTATCATATTTACTGTTTGTAATTTTAAATCAAGTAAATTGTAAGGTAAAATAATTTAGATGGTATATGTTTTCTTATCTTCTTGTCTTTTCTTTTTTGCGGGGGAGAGTAAATGTACTCTTAAGAATATTCTTATTTGGGACCAATTAGAAAGTGTCTTTACATTTACATGATGCGTATTTTTCAGTAAGCAGTCAATCAAATGAATTAAATTAAATTTCTGAAAAATATGGCAATTGTAATTCCACAGGATTAATTGATTTTGAAGTATTAATGTAAATTAATATGAATTCAGCATAGGCATGATTTAGTCACCCTTCTCACTTATGGGTTCCTTTTGAGAATTCAATTTAAGCACGGAATCCTTATCTCAGAACATTTATGTAACTATGCAGAGAAATACATTTATATATAATTCAAAGTATTATGAAGTCTTTGAATCTTTATTTAAGAACCTCACAGTATACCCAAAGGAGTTATATTAACTTATAGAGGAAACATCCATGTTTTTGCTGGATTATAGATGAGCCAGTGATAAGCAGGCATGTAATAATGCAAAATTCATAGTCTTAAACAGTATCAAATGCTTTCCTCCTTATTTTGGCATCAATACCTTGCTTATCTTGATTTTATTTTTTTAAAGGTCACTCATTCATCCTGAAGTTTTAAGTCCTTTGTTTCTGGTAGCCAGTTACTAAACTTATCAAAACACAAATTGCCTTGAAGGAAAACTTCATGTTGTTCAAGTATTTTAATCTTCATTGCAGGACAAACCAATTCTTGCTCCCGAACCTCTTATCATGGAGAACTTGGACTCAATTATGGAGCAGTTAAATACTTGGAATTTTCCAATTTTTGACTTAGTGGAAAGTATAGGAAGAAAATGTGGCCGTATTCTTAGTCAGGTAAGAAATACATTCATCCATATGACTTCAAATATAGAAAAAACAGTTTCACAGTTGGTCCCAGCTCTGTACATTCTTGATACTTGTGGATAGATGCTGTGTAGAGAAAGACAATTTTTGGACACAAAATTCTGTGGATTCCTTGGTGGTGGGTTAACAAAAGAAAGTAGAACTTTAAGTGAGTAGAATACCATATTCTATAATTAAAATAACATATTTTTAAAATAAAACAGGTAGGAGGCCACAGGGATGCAGAAGCAAGATGACCTAGAATTTGTAGAATTAAGTGAAAGAAAAGTTGACATAAGCACTTAAAGAAGAAAATTGCCTATTTATAAATACTAATTTATTATCTATAATTATTTCAAATGACTATTTAAAAAACTTTTGACTATTACAGTTATTAGACCTTAACAAAAAATAAGATATTGTACAGAAATGTTTCCCCCCGTAAGAAGCACACAGAATAGAGTCCTTTGTATTTGAAAAATCAAAAACTTATTTATTTATCACAAAAAATACAGAATGACAACTGTTGCTGCATAACAAGGCTTTTAGTATGGTTTTCTTTAGGCTAGACTACTGTTAAGGTTTCCCAAATAGAGAAATGTTTGTTTTACTGAGGAAGAATGAAAACATACAGAAATTAAGAATTTGAACATATTCATTTCAAAAATAAAAGAACATGATAGATTTGCTGTATTGTATAACACCTGTCAAAATATACACTCTTGTTTAATTAAAGGGGATAATGCAATAATGTTTATCAGCCCATTTTAGCATGTCTTAAATGAGTTCTTATAGATTTGAATAAATGTCACAGCAGAGAGACCAAATATCACCAAACTAGTTAATATAAGACTTAGGTGAGAATTCAGGACGCAACCCACATTTACTGAGGCCACTAACATTTCTCTGCAAAACATAAAGAGAAATAAGTGGAATACTGATTTCTACACTGTGCATTAGAGATGAGATTTCTTCAGACCATTCAACAAATATCTGAGTCTGGAACTTGAGGGTAAGAATCCCAATCCATGAAGGTTTGAAGGAAGAAGACAGTGGGCCTTTCTCTAATGTTCACTTCTACAAACACAGATAACTAGCAATCCTGGAAGTACACTAAAGTTATTGATGGAATATGAAGCACAGAATAGTTATAAAGTCTATGTCATATGTGATTGTTGCCTCTGCTAGACTCTATTCTGTCCATGAACATGTTGAGGAATTTAATGGTGGCTCTTGCTCTTTAGTAGAATTAAGAGTTATCTGCTCTTCCTTTCTTCTCAGTGTTAAGCAATGTCCCTTATGCTAGCTGACCTTGAGGACAGGTGTAAGGGCAGCCATTCTATCCAATCTACCTAGTCTTATACCTTAGAGCTCCTCCTGGGAGGTTTTGTATCCCATTTTATGAAAACCATAGCAGACTATGAATTTGAGGGAGTAATCGTTCCTCAAAATAAACCTGTTATGGTGCCACAAGATGTGGAAATGGACCAGGAAATATTTTCTATCTCTCTCTTTTTTTTTTTCACTGAAGAGTATGTTGTTCCTTGGTATGGAGAGAAAAATCTCATCTCATTTTATGCTTGATATATATTTCATATACTCTCCAAAACTATTTGCTTCACAATAACTTTAGGTACAGGTTTTTTTTTTCTTCAAATTTCTACTTTACAGAAGAAAAAACTAAGGATTAAAGGAGAATATAATATTTTCTAAGGTCATATAGTAAATATTAGACCAGGATTCAAATGTGGATTTATCCATATCATAAGCCCAGGTTTTTACATTCATCCAACTGCTTCCCATATCCTGGTAAAACACAGAGTCTTCTTTTATCTTCAAATTCTCCAAATGGGGAGTCTCTCCAAGTGGAAAAGAGATTATTATAGAAGTCAATTTTACAGCACAAGTGACAGTGTTCTGCATGTCACTGCAGGTATTAAGGCCCGGAAGTTCTGTGAGCTAGGAGTGGGAAGATGGAACTTGACCAGCATAGCCACAAAATGTTTTCTGACAGTCATGAACCAGTAGACATTAGAAAAATTAGGGAAAATTAATAATTAGATTCTCATAAAATTCATTAATATAGCTTTTATTCTAGTCTTCTTTCAAATACGTTACATCATGATCCTTATTAGTCACCATTTACTTTTTTCAATGTACCAAACATTAATTTGAAAAAATGCAGCTTTATGTGCCTTGCTAAGTTGAACTTTATTAGGTTTTTTCTTTGATTTTGTGTATATAAATATAAAAATATTAAAAATTTGATTTTTATGAAAATAACTTTTATATGTATATATAGCCCTGCTAAGACTTCAGGAGAGCTGAAATGAATTAACATGGATAATACAAGAAACCACCTTTTGGCTAAACCAAACAGAAAAAATCTTACTTCAAATTATTTTTAAAGAAACATGTGCAATGAAATGTCTTCTCAGCCTCAATATTCACCCTCCTTTTGATGTTTATCATGTTTATTGTAATAAATTAAAGGACACACTTCAGATTTTAAAATAGTGCTTACTACTTCAGTTACTAATGTTTACCTAGCTAAGGGAGTCTTTTTTTTTGAGTTTGGAATTATATATAAAATTATTGTTGATTCTTTTTGGCAGCTCTTGATGAAAATTGTTTTAAAATCATACTGTTAAAATATCTTATTATCTTAATTTTTCAACTCATCTTTGAAATGTAAGAGAATCGAGGTGCTATGAGGATTAATTATGCATAAATCAAATGATATATTGTAATATAATTGTAATATATGTAAACTACTTAGAGCAAACATCTCACTTATTTAATATATGTGTGTATTTAGCTGATATTATTTTATTTTCATTATTTTTGAAGTAACATGGACAGTTAAATCTTTTACATGCTTATGAACAAAAACTCAATATTCAATAGTGAAAAGATAACTAAAATAAGAAATGGCATGAAATGTAATATTATAAAAGCCACAGACATTAGTTTCTGCGTATTTTTAAAGAGGGAAAGTTGAGATGTTATATTTCACAGAAAAAGGGAAAATATTAATACATATACTTGTCATTCAAAGTAGAGTACACAGAAGTTAAGGTGACGATATTATTACATTATATTTCTCAACCAGCAGCCAGGATGCTCTTTTTAAAAATAAGTCAAGTTATTTTCCTGCCTCAGTCTCTCCAATGGCTCCTTACTTCACTCAGAGTAAAAGTTTTTATGATGGTCTATCTGGCTCGAAAACTCCAAGAATGGCCCCTGCCCCCATCCCAGTCTGTAGTAAGCTCCTTCTCTTGATTTTTATTACGCTTCTCATGCACTTTGTTTTAGCCATGCTAGCCTTCTTGCTGTTTCTTGGGTACAGCAAACATACTTCGGGGCCTTTGCACTGGCTGTTTTCTCTGCATGGGAAACTCTTTTCTTAGATATCCATGTGGCTCTTTCCACACCTCCTTCAATTCTTTGCTCTAATGTACCCTCTTGAATGTACCCACTCAAGCCACCATATTTAAAATGGCCATTGCCATGCCTTCCTTGCATTTCCGGTCCTCCATACATGATCAATTTCTTCTTTTACCACTTTCTGACATGTACATAACTTGTTATGTCTACTGCTTCCTGCTCTCCCTTGCTAGACTGTATGTTCCATGAAGGAAGAAATCTGTGCTATGTTTATGTGTGTGTATATGCGTGGAAACAGTCAATAGATATAAGATGAATGAATAAATGTTTGTTAGTTATAACTGTGCATATATATGAGGTGAGACACCAAAAATGGGACTTTATTTATAAAATAGCATGTGTTCTTACATGTTTAAGATTCAGTCACCTTCAAAGTACTCTCTGTATTGAGATGGTTTTTCCACTGCTCAAAACATTTTTTGAACTCATCAGTTTTAGTGCTTCTGCCATTTTTTGTTTCACCTCTTCCATGTCAGCAAAATGTTTCCCTTTGAGGCCTTTTTTCCCTTTTTTCATCCAGGGAAATAAAAAAAGTCATTCAAGGCAAAATCAGGTGAATAGGGAGAGTAGGGTATTAAGGTCATGTCATTTTTGGTCAAAAACTGATGAACACTTAGCACAGTGTGTTACACAAAAATCTTAGCAGGTTTTTCGTGTAAATCACCCATCATGAAATGGGAAACGTATTGAAAGAATCTCCAAAAAAATTCATTGTAGCTAAATGCAGCCTCTCACAATGCTAGCTGCTACATTGATACTGATGGCTTCCTAGGACACTTACCTAGCTGGAGAAGACTGTAATACAAGTGGCCCACCCTCCAAAATATACTTCCTGTTTTTTTGTTTTTGCTTTCCTCTCATATGTGACTATATATACACACATATATTATGTACCTATAAATAAGCATAATTATATGTGTGTATGTATACTTAAATATAAGCATATACAGACATATACAAGCCTATATATGCACTCATATAATGTGTATGACTGATAAACACTGCATGTATTATTAAAAAAAATTAGTGAATTTGAATAGATTTAAATTCAGTGACTAAAGATATTAGTTTAACTGTGAAGAAATATAATAAGATTTTAAAGAAGTGTTTCAAGATAATTTTAAGAAGGAATGCAGGTAATAAAAGGGACAAATAATTCTTAAAGTCTCCTGAATTATAGCCAACAGTATGTCTTTTTGACATGAAGTAAGGCCATTTAAAGTGGTTCGGTCATTCTTCTGCCACATGAATGACCATTTCTCTCCCCATGACCTTCTTGTACTTCTTTATTATTTTTTTTTTCTCTATCTTATCTGCATGTTAAATATGTCAGCTATGTCCAAGGTATTTACTTGATTTGAATCATCAAAGCTGTAAAAGAAATTGGAAGGAAAATAGAAGAAGAGAGAATACAAGTGAGAGAAAATAGCTTAGACATTGCTATTTATATTAGATTGGAATACATCTTTTCTTTATATATATTTTAGTCAAATCAGCGATTTCCCTCTCTCCCATAATTCTTTTCTCCTATTCTGTACTAAGGCACAATTCTGAATCCTTTATCTTATGGAAAGTTTTGTTTTTTTTTTTTAAATAAAATCCAAACAAATTAAAACTTTATTTTATCCTTTATTTAGTGTTTATCATGTGTCATATACAATTAGCAATTTAGCTTGTATCATCCTCTATTTATCAGTCTTATGCTTTATTGACTTAAATTGGCATGTATCAATACTGTAACCTGATGGGTTTTTTGTTGGTTATTTCTTGGGCGTACGTCTAGTCTTTACCCTTAAAAATAGATTATACACCCCTCTGGTTAGGAACTACAATGTCTAGACACATAGAAGGCTAGGCACTTATAAATCAATATGTATTTGATTTATTGCTCATAGGAAGTGTCTCTACTGGCAGTAAATTAATATGGTTGATGGAATGTACACTTTATTTTCCATTGTTCTCTTTGTGGCTAACACACACTTAGGAATGTCTTGTAAGGCTTTGTCTTTTTCTTTTATAGGTATCATACAGACTGTTTGAAGACATGGGGCTCTTTGAAGCTTTTAAAATTCCTGTTAGGGAATTTATGAATTATTTTCATGCTTTGGAGATTGGATACAGGGATATTCCTTGTAAGTGTATATAATTTGCAAAATAATACCTTTGAAATCTATCTATTTTGCTTTGGGTAATAGGATAGTGAATCATTAGCAGCAAGCACAGAAGTACACATGATTAGCACTCCATATGGCCACATGGTACAGTGATTAGAAAATAGGGCTTGTGTTGGAACCCTGCTCCTTCACTTGTCTGCTGTATGAGACCCTAGATTGCATTTAACCTCTACATGTCTCATTTCTTATCCATAAAATGAGGATTATAATATCTGCTTCATAGCATTGTTAGGGTCAAATAAGATGATAATTTTAAAGAGGTTACAATACTGCCTTGCTCATAGGAAGTCCAATTTAAGTGTTTAATAAATAAATAATTGCATGTCAAATTTAAACTAACTGCTCATTTAATAATTGACTCCTTTTAATTGGGTAAATTCAGGTTTTTGTGGCTTCTGAAAAGGTAAGTCACTAAATATTGAAGTTTTCTCAACACAAGATAAATCTGGCTTGTGTTTCGAGGAGCAGGAAGTTATGATCTAATTAGTAAAATGGAAGGGACATATGGAAATCATTACAGAAAAATGATTAGAAACATTTAAAAAATCAGGTAAATGTGAAAACCCAAGCAGAGGACACAAATATTCAAGTTTTGGGTGTTGTGAGAATAAATTTTCCATTTATAATAATGAGAAATTAGAACACTTAAGTAGAATTGTCATACAGTGCTATGAAATATATGAATTGGGAACACATAAGTAGAACACATAAGTAGAATTGTCATACAGTGCTATGAAATATATGAATTTGGGGAAAAAATGTTTGTAAGTCCAAACAGGAAAGTTGTGGAAATGTGTAAAAGTCATGTGGTACACTGAGGAAATAAACACAGAAAGAAAAATAGTCAAACATATGAGGGAGAGAACCCCCTGAAACAGAATTTATTTATAAAAAGTTGTATATTTATTCTTACCTGTTTAAGCTTCAGTCACTTTCAAAGTACTTTCTGTTAGATGCAGTATACTCACTGTGATGCTTTTTTGACTGCTCAAAACAGTTTTTGGTCTCATCAATTATGATGCCTTTTAGTGCTTCTGCTGTTTTTGGTTTCACCTCTTCCACATCATCAAAATGTTTTTCTTTTAGGACTTTTTTTTTATCCTAGGAAACAAAAAAGTCACTCAGAGTAAGACTGGGTAAATAGGGAGGGTGGGGTATGGGGATTGTGCTGTTCTTGGTCAAAAACTGCTGAACACTCAGTGTGGTGTGGGTAGATGCATTCGTAAGTCACCCATTATGAAATGGGCAAATACATTGAAAAAATCTCCAAAAGAGTCCACTGAAGTCAAATGCAGCCTCTTACAACAATGCTAACTGGTACACTGATGCAGATGGGTTCCTAGAACACTCGCCTAGTGGGGGAAGCTTGTACTACAAGGGGCCTGCCCTCCAAAAAATAATTCTATGTTTGGGAATTCCCCCCTTATAAAATATTGGTTGGAGTATATCTTGGAAATGTGTTATTTAAATCATGTTTTGACCTTTATGTTTTAAATGTGTTTTTATGTGCCTCAGATATCAGAACCCATGGCTTTTTATAATTGCAAAGACATGAAGCTAAATTAAAAAAAATACAGATACAGATTAAGCACGAATATTTCCAGGAAGGGGTAGCACATTAACCTTGTGATTCATTACTAACAAGTTTTTCAAAATGCCATGCATATGCTACATTGGGATGACTATGCACAGCTGATAATGATAGGAAAAGGGAATGAAGAATTGAACCTACAAATTGTATGGTAGAAGATGAGAATAAAGAATTAAATCTACACTTTTTTGGTAACATGTGACCAAAATGCAGGCAAAACAGGACGGTTGGAGTAGAGGGAAAAGGAGCTTAATAGTACTGGGCCCTCTGGGAAAATCTGGCCAATGAAGCCTTGGAAGTTGGAAGATAAGTATGTAAAAAGGGTAATTTGAAAGGATCTCAAGATAAGCCTTGCTGTCTTAATACATTTTTCTTAGGGCCCATTCTGGGTAGATGCTTATGTCAATGATTGACATAAGCATTGATGATCCCCCAGAGGTTAAGGAGTTACATAAATAAACTTTTATAGAATGGAAGCTACTAAAAACATCGAAGAACAGCTACTTACAGACTGAATTTGAAAATTAACAGTATATTTTCAAATGTGTTTCAGTGGTATAATTAGCTGTAGGAAATTTCTATTGAATTCAGATTAATACTAGAATCCATACATATATTAAATACTAACTTTTCTCTAGGTAGTATACCATTAAATTATAGTGATGGATAAAGATAACTAGTATTTAAGTATAAAAATAAGTTTCTGGATTCTAAAGTTTATTATTCACTTTTATATTCTCTTTCTGTTTCCATTTTTTTCCAGCTCTGTCAGAATTAAGTTTTAGTTCACAACTGTATCATTCAGAGTGTAATAGTTAATTTATCATCTGACTATATTTTCACATTACATTTTTATATGTTATAAGTGAATGGTTTTCCTGAAATAGTGGGTTATTAATTCTATATGAAATAATTTGTTATAATAAACCTACTTGTTTTACTAGAAGTCCAAATACTTTCCATAAAAATAATTATTTTACATTTTCTCATAGGAAAGTTCTAGCTTGATTGGTGGTCACTTTTAAATAATAATATCTTTATGTGCTGGTATTATTGTAAATTAAATCTAATTGTAAATTTAGACTAATATAGATATGTATTAAAAGCTTTGCTTATTGTTAATTATAATTAGCAGATACAAAAACTTGCTGTATATCTATGTATTTTCACATTTACTCCCAAAAATCTTTATTTTTTTATTTTTTTGAGTTGGAGTCTCACTCTGTTGCCCAGGCTGGAGTGCAGTGGTCGCTTCCGGCCACCGCAGCCTTGACCTGCTGGGCTCTGGCGATCCTTCTGCCTCAGCCTTCCGAGTAGCCGGAATTACAGGCATGTGCTACCACGCCCGGCTGATTTTTTGATTTATTGCAGAGATGAGGTCTCGCTGCCCAGGCGGGTCTCGAACCCGTGGGCTCAGGCAATCCACTCACCTCAGCCTCCCAATGTGCGGGATTGCAGGCTGAGCCACCGAGCCTGGCTAAAACTTTATTTTTAATGGCTCTATCTAAATAAATCCATACAAACTGACAAAGAGCCTAAGAGGAACCAAAGTTAAAGATGAAGTTGGATTAACTTTAATATGACAATGTGCAAACATATTAGAAACTAATTTTTATCATAGTAACTTTTTATCATAACAGTTTCAAGGGAAGAGAGTAAATATGGAAGCTTGTGAGTTTGTAATTAGAACACTGACAAAAATGGAAGAATCTAAATTTGAACATAGACATAGATATGTAGAAAGATAAAAATAAATTTTATGAGAGTAGCAGTGCATAAGACAATAAATATAGGCAACTCACTGATATAAATATGGTTAAAAATATATTTGTTCAATGAAGCTTGGGATAAATTAAGGTATAACTAATACCCAATTGCATAGGGGGATAACTATTTTGTATAGTTTATTGTCCCTTTCAATTGAGCCTGCTGCTTAATAAAAGAAGAATATCATCAGGTCATATTCATTTAGTGATCCAGTTATTTCTGAAGATGCTTTATCTATTTTCTTTTCTTTTCTTTTTATTTTTTTTTTTGAGTTGGAGTCTCACTCTGTCACCCAGACTGGAGTGCAGTGGCACGCTCCTGGCCACTGCAGTCTCGACCTGCTGGGCTCCAGCAATCCTTTCACCTCAGCCTTACAAGTAGCTGAAACTACAGGAGTGCGCTACCATGCCCGGCTAAGTTTTGATTTTATTGTAGAGATGAGGTCTCGCCAAGTTGCCCAGGCAGGTCTAGAACCCTCGGGCTCAGGCAATCCACTCACCTCAGCCTCCCAAAGCGCTGTGATTACAGGCTGAGCCACCAAGCCAGACTGCTTTATCTATTTTCAAAGAATTTAACTTCTAAAATATATCCTTCCTATATACATCACATTCTTATTATTCAAGATTGAAAAATGAGGATAATGCCTCAGAAGTGCCTGTGGTCATGAAGCTATTTAATGGCAGCAATGAGAATAGTCTTGCTCAACCTATGTTCTGTTCAGTTCAATAAGGCTATAAATAATGTACCCCCAAATTTTCAGGGTAGATTCTAAGGTGACACAGCAGAACCAGAGGGACAGAATGATTAGAATGCTTGCTATATACTAAAATAAAAATGTTTAAAGTGTCACTGCTATTATTTACTGCTATCCTGATACATATGAGCAAAGATAGAATTTTAAGTAGAAATGTGTACATTTGGGTCTAAAAACCTATAAATTATGCATACAACTCCAACCATCCATCCATGCCAGCTTACTTCAACTCTATGCTTGAGAGAGAAGGAGAAAGTTGAGAAAACAAGTGTATCAAGATAGAAGTGCGAGATAAGTGGACTCTGTGAAAGAGGTACAGTGTACCATGTGATAGCATGTGCACTTTTGTCTATGTGTCATCAAAAAGGAAGGGGGGCTGCCATGTGGGTAAGAGAATTCTCAAGAAGGGAAAGGGTTTGTCCAAAAAATAGAGGCGAAGGAAGTGGAATAATGATAATGTTACTGATGTGCCAGTGGTTTGGTTTGCGTCCTGTTGCTTACTGCATAGAAAGTCAGTCACTGAGATGAGTCTTGCCAGGGAAAAACCCATTTAATTTGCATGAAATCAACCAGAGAGAATGGGATGTTCATTGTCAGATTCATCTTCTTGTCCCACTGAAGACAGGGGTTTATATAGTGGGGCAGGAATGTAGAAAACAGGAACTAGGAAGTGGTTGCAGAAGAGAAGATGGTAAACATGTAGGGTCTGGCATTTCACTGTCTAAATGTGGCGATCTGGTAAGTTTCAGTTCCTTGATACTATAGGCCTGGGAATAGGTTTCCTAAGAAAGGAATTCAGATAAGGCAAATGTAAGTTTCAAGCTTGAAAACAATGAGGACCAATTACTATGTCTGTTCATAAAGAAACCGTAACCATTTGTTCTATGGGGAAATTGGGTGGATAACTCTTCCCCTTTCTATTTACGAATTTCTCAATTATGAGGAATCTGGTTGTCCATCTTTCTGACTGCTTCATGCTGAGAAGAGGCACTGTGGAATAATGATGAGAAATTAAAATGTCACACCTGCAATTGAAAATACTTACACATGAAAAATAATAAATAATAAACAGCATATTATTTAGGTATGATAAATTTCATGGATAATCCAAATTTTTAAAATACCTAAGAATATGGAGTGGATCCCCTGGAGAATCCAAGAGGACAATCCTGAAAAGCACATGTCCCCTTTATGACTTCCAGAAATGAAAAACTAAAAGGGAAGGTTAATATTTTCTCATAAAGTCAGTCTCTTATGACTTGCATACAAAGCATATTAGTTGCTTCATCTGGTGTGCTCTACTTGGTATTTATAAGTGGAGTTGGACAGTGCCCCTTCTCAGAGTAAACAGACCTTACAGTGGTTTTTATCTTGTCTACAATGCTGGCTTCTCTCAAGAATTACCTTCATTGTGTCTGCATCCTATATACCCATCATCAGTTATTCAGTAATGAGCTGTGGCTCTGGCATCTACCAAAACATCCTCTTACACTCTGCAGCATTTAAAATCAAAGACATTGCTCCCACATTAGTTACTCTCTCAAATCATTTCAGTAAAGGTTTCTCAGGAAGTTGATGATATCAGTCTACAAAATGGAATATTTCCTTCATGTTATACCCTTAGGTTTCAATAGTTTGTTGATTTTTTTCTATCCCCTACATTGACTACCTTCTTAGAAACCATAGGTCACAAAGATTCTTTCTGGTGCCCTGACATAGTTTTCCCTTTTGTGGGTATCCTTGAGGTTAGCAATTTGAGCCCACAGACCAACAGCTGAGTTTGGTCCAGCTCCAAGGCCCAACCCACACTCTCTTACTTTCATTTTAGCTATTATAGATGACACTACCAAAAAATTGAATATTTGCTTTTTCCTTATTAGTTTACATTTCCTTATGCATCTAGTGAACCAACTGCTCAAGAGTATAGACTATCATTGGTAACTTTTAACTTTAATGGTAAATTCCATTAGTAACTGCAGCACAGCTGTGGCTCCATACTATTGGTGACTACACTGTCACCCTGAAATCTAAGGATAATCTAATAACAGATGTACTAGAATTTTCTTCTGAAACATATTTTGTTCTTTCTTCATACCCCATTTCTACCAAAGACAAATCATACTGGAACCAGTTTATTTGCAAAATAGGTTTTAGTCTTATTATATTTGGTCTGATTTTTTTTCCATAAAGTACAGCAATAATTATTCATATGGGCTTTTTAAATCATTGACTTTGCTAGAACTTTTTCTTAAAGAATTTTGAATTTGACTTTTTAAAAGCCGCAAGGCCAGAAGCCAAGCCAAGGATTTACCATTAGACTATGTTTATATACTTCTGTCTTCTGGAGTTCTTAAAATATTTTTTTTAAATTTTATTTTAATAACTTTATTATATAAGTGAGGATTAGGAACATAAGTAGTCTACATGCAGGTGAAGTAATGTTACCTTTTCTCTGCACCTACACCAGCATCTGTTGTTTTTGAATTTATTAATGATGGCTATCCTTACTGGAGTTAGGTGGTATCTCAATGTGGTTTTGATTTGCATTTTACTAATGATTAGTAAGGCTGAGCACTTTTTCTGGTATCTGTTGGCTACTCATATATCTTCTTTTGAGGAGTGTCTAATTCATGTCCTTTGCCCACTTTTTAAAAGGGCTGTCTGTTTTCCTTTCAGCTCATTTGAGTTCCTTGTAGATCCTGGATGTTAGGCCCTTGTCAGATAGATAATTAGCAAATATTTTTTTCCCATTCTGTGGGCTGACTCCCCTACTCTCTTGATGGTTTCTTTTGCTGTGAAAAATCTTTTTAGTCTGATGAGGTCCCACTTGTCTATAATAGCTTTTATGGCATTTGCTTTAGGGGATTTGATCAAAAATTGGTTACCTACTCTGATGTGCATAAGTGTGTTTCCTGGAGTTCTCAAAATATCTTGAGGTTTCTGGGCCTATTATAAAGTGACAGTCTTTACTCACCACTGTCAGGAACCCTGTAAAGGATCTACACAGACAACATATGAGGCCAGTCTTTTCAAAGGACTTTTATTGGCTGTATAAAGTCAATCTCAATTACTCAAAGCCGTCTGAAAAATGTTTTATTCCAGTCAGAGCCTTAGTAAAACACCAATGCCTCCAATTGTGTACTGTTATAAAAGGAAACATTCTTATTTAACTTATACAAATAACTGTACTGCCATAAATTAAGAATACTTGCAAATAGTTTCCAAACTTTGGAGAAATCAGGCAGAGAGAAATATGCCTCAAATTTTTTTTACAAGTATGTACTTGACTCAGTTACTAAGGATTATAAATATCTCAAAAGAAAAGTTTTCTTGACTCTGAAAAACAAAACAAAAAGACTCAGTGTGAAGTCCATAATTTTATCCTTCTTTATGACTGTGTAGTATTCCATTATGCATATGTACCACATTTATTTAATCTGGTCCACTTTTGATGGGCAGCACATTTTGTTACATGTTTTTGCTATTGTGAACAATGCTGCAACAAAGATGCATGTGCAGGTATTTTTTTTTTTTTTTTTAATGATTTGAGTTCCTCTGGGCATGTTCTCAGAAGGGGTATTGCTGGGTCATACGGAAGGTCAATTTTTAGATTTTTTAGGCATCACCACACAGTTTGCTACAGCAGTTGTACTAGTTTATACTCCCACTAACAGTGTAGAAGCATTCTCTTTTCCCTGTAACGTCTCCAGCATCTGTTGTTTTTTGAGTTATTGATTATGGCCATCCTGACTGGAGTTAGGTGGTTGTATTTCTTTGATGAATAGTGAAGCTGAACATTTTCTTATGTATGTTAGCTGTTCGTATGTCTTCTTTTGAGAAGTGTCTATTCATATATTTTGCCCACTTCTAATAGGGCTATAATACTCAGTAACCTATTGCAGAAACAGAGAACTGAGCACCACATGTACTCACTCATAAGCAAACCCTGAACACTTGTTCAATGATCTCAAATCAGGTAAAGTGGGTACCCAAGGGAGACACAATGTTTACCTGTAAAATGACAACTTATCTACCTAATCCTGAATTGTACCCCACATCTTTAAAATAAATAAGTTAAAAAAAAGAATCAGTGATGTTTGAAACAAAAAAAAGGTCTAAAAAATTATTTCAGCCCTCTGTTAGTTCTATCTATGCAAGCAACTCTGTTCAGCTCAATATTGGGCTAGCAATCCTCATGAACACATCAGCTATCTAATGAGAGTCCTGGAAGTTGTTTCTCTAGTCCCTTTGGTACAATCTCAAGAGGTATCAGAAATCTGCATTCAAGAGTCCTTTTCATGAACTACCCTAAAGAAGCAGGTTTGAACTGTAGTTGATTATAAACTGCTTTTGAAAAGAATCAAAGTAAAGTAATAATTGTGGATTCTTAGGACAGCCACAACTCAAAACACAATTAACATGGAAATGTGATTATTTACTTGGCATATAACAATTTAACATTATAGCTATTATTGATACAAATAAAATATATCAGAATTTTATGAATTGCATACAATTTTGTAACACATTTATATAAACTTACCTTAAAAAAGTAAAATATTATTTTATATTTGACAGTGCTTCCTGTATAATTTTAACATACCAAATAAGCCTTATATTATCTCTTTTTGATTTCAGGGAAACTAATATCAAAAAAATGTTAGTTGGATGTAAAAAAAAACCTGAATTTAGAACTTGGAATTTTACTTTTGGAAAGTTTGTCAAATATGAAACTTGATATCACAAAATACTTTATATCACAGGTCACTATAAAATAGTCATTGATAAGTTAAAATGATAATTCGAATTTTCAAAAAAAGCAAAATTCTGTACTCTCTGATAGAGAGGTTATTCAATTTCCCAAACAATAAGACTTAATAAAGACAGCATGAGGCCAGCTAAATCTGTCCTTCTTTCTTCCTTTTGTTTTTACTCCTGCAGTGTACTCAAAAAGGTAAACAAAAATCTTGCATTGGCTTCTATTAATATAATACAAAAAACTTTATTCAAAAGAGAAAACCAGATTTTACTTCTTCATTGTGTATTATCACTGTGAAAGCTAATTTTAATGAAGTAGCACAAAAAAATCCAATTTTAATCAGTTTGACCATAAATCAAGATTTCCATAAACCTTTTATAACCTTTTATAATTTTTCTATTGAGGAGTTGTAGTCAGAACCCTGTAACTTAACAGCACAAGGATTAATCAATAGAACTTTTATCAAAGATGTTAAAAGTCTGAGAACATTTGATCAAAACAGACTCACAGGTGATTGTAAGATAATAGTTATTTAACCAAAGGAATAATCAGAAATGAGTAATGCCGAAAGCTACATGGATATAACAAATCCAAATTATTTGAATCTTGGTTTTCTTAAGTGATCAAAAACCTAGTGATGATGACATAGGAATTACCTTGATAAAACATAAAATCTATTTTATAGGCCATTTACCCAATGGCAAAGAAACACCTTCTGCAGCATGATTGTTTCTCCTTGTGGGATACCCTTTTAGATAAGCTGAAAATCAAACCTCATGAATAGGATTCTTGAATTAACCAGACATGGGAAGGATGTGTATAGGGCCATGAGCAAAACAAGAAACTAGA
The DNA here is from genome assembly GCF_000164805.1 of Carlito syrichta. Lineage (NCBI taxonomy): Eukaryota > Metazoa > Chordata > Mammalia > Primates > Tarsiidae > Carlito > Carlito syrichta. The sequence continues at coordinate 261,056 of NW_007246108.1, read as the reverse complement.
AGACCAACATCCTGAACATGAACATAAATGGCTTTCAGCAACAGTATAGGAAGCCTCCAGCTATATGGAACCATCCAGACACATCAAGAAAAGCCAAGAATATAAAATCAAGCAGCACCTGAGGAAAACATTACCCTTCTGGATCACCAAGACAAACTTCTCAACATCGGGCCACACAGCCTTTAGAACTGAAGAAAAAGAATTATAGGAACCGATGAAAAGGCTGAAGAAGGAAGTGATCACCTCAGGTCTTTTCAAGGAAGAAAAAGCAACAAGACACAACAAAAGTTGCACTTATGATAGAATCAAAGTCAAAGTCTTTGTACAAGGTGCTTTCTATATAAAATCATTCTCTTTTTCTTATAATCTTCCTTATCAAAATTACATCCTCATATTTATAACTTTTTAAATATCTCTCTCCTACTTACTGGTTCCTTTCTTCCTCATTTCATAAATAACCTTTCTAAATTCGTAATTTGAATCAACCTTTGGATAACTTCTATACTAGACTAAATTATTTTCCCCAATAAAGACACATTATCTCTGGAACATTTTATACACCAAATTGTATGTTAACTAGAATTCTTATTCTTAATTTCTTAAATTTCAGTGAAAAAATAATGTAGAAACCATGAAATCCTGAACTATCAGAAATTATCATTTTATAAATGAGAATTTTCCACAATTCTTAAAAACATGTTTTCTCATATCATAACTCTATCTTAATTGAAAGTCACCCAGATACCTAAGGAATATCCAAAATAATTTCAAAACTTTTAAATTACACAAAAAACACTCACCTAGCTGGACTTAGATGTCAGATTTCAAAGGCTGTTCTTCCTAGACAATCAGGAATGCAGTGGAGACTGGAGGGTCAAGGAGACTGGTATCCATCTCTAACTAAAAAGGGCCAGGAAGCTGCTAGAAGGGATCCTGAAACTCCCCCACCTCATGGCAACTGAGCCACAAGCAATGTTTCGTCAGGGAACCAACATCTGTTACTGAAACACCAGGGATTCAGTCAGGGTTCTATTGTTATGGTTCAGAAAGCCAACCACTGAGACAATGAGTATTGCCAAAGGAGAAGACTTTTATTGGGTGACGTGAACCAAGGAGGTTCATTCTCAAATTCATCTTCCTGTCCTGCATCAGGGGTTTATACAGTGGGACAGGAAGGTAGAAAACAGGAACTAAGAAGGGGTTACTGAAGAGGAGTTGGTAAACAGGAATTGGAGTGGGGTAAGGAAGAAGAGATGGCAAACATATGGGGTTTGGCTTCTCATTGTTTGGATACAATGATCTGGTGAGTTTCAGTTTTCTGATACTATAGGCCTGAGCGTAAATTTCCTGAAAGAATAACTCAGATAAGACAAATGTAAGTTTCAAGCTTAAAGAGTCAATTACTATATTTATTCGAGAATAAACTGTAATCATTAGTAATGTGAGGAAGTTGGGCCAGTTTCAAAAAGAAGGATAATGTAAAATATGTCTGATATTTGTTATCCTTCTCAGTTGTCTACCATGGGCAAAGCAAGAAGAGGAATCCTTGAGCATGTTTCTGTATCATATAAAAACCTGTCAATACCTTACATTGACCTAGCTAGCTTCATTCCTGGATGCCTTTGCTTCTGAGTTGGGTCAAGAAAGAGTTAATGCCAAGAACAGAGATCCCAGCACTTGGCATAATACTTGTACATAGAATATGATTAGTGGTTATTTGTTTGATAAACATGTTATTGGCTACTGACAGGACAGATGGTTTTCCGATTTTTCTTAAGTGTTTGGTGACAGTGTAATTTTTTTGACACACACATAACTAGATGGATATATTTAAGTAAGCAATTAGATTTGTTTAACTTTTTTTATGACGTTTGCTCTCAAAAGCAAAAGGAACAATTTTTTTTCACATGCTATCTTTACCTAGATTTTTCATCAAAATTTTACTAGTCTCATAAAATGAGTTTGGCAGCCTTCCTTCTTTTTATATTTTCGGCATTAAATTGTTTAGATAGAATTGCTTGTTCAGTGAAAGTTTGTACAACTTAGCCTTTAAAGTCTTCTGGTCCTGAACCTTGGAGTGGGGGACAGAGCAGGGAGCAGTAGAGAGAAGAGCTGCAAGTTTGCCTAGAATAGTGTTGTCAATTTCCCACTTGGAGTAGGCTCTGCCAGCACTGTGATTCACGCACAGGTTTCTCTGACATATGATAAAAATGGTAATTACTGACAAGTTGTAATCTTCCTAGCTTGCAACAAGAGAAAAGAACTTAAGTCAGAAGCCGGCCCCCAACCTATCTCCCAACACCCTTTTCCCAGACATTTTCCTCCAACACCAGGTCATTACTGTCTCCTACCTCCCCAAGGGCTTTTAATATCTTTTCTTTGAGCTCTTCAATTCTGTTCTTACAAATCCAGCATCAATTTTGGGAGAAAGACGGTGATCTGTGCTATTTACCATTTTATTCCACAGTAACAACTTATTTTACATGAATACTATTTACACTGATAACAACCTTCCTATGTATCAGGTACTTTAAAATACATTCTATAATTCTCAAAATTGTTCTGTGAAATTGATAATATTGTAGTTTCCATATTTTTAAAGTAAGGATATGAGAGTTTTTAAGTCTATCTTTTTGTAAAAATAAGGAAATGAGTTTTAACTAACTCACACAAGGTAAAATGAATAATAAATTTGAGGGCAGAGCCAAAACCAGATCTGACCCAAATCCAGAAAATTGTGGTATAATCAATTTTGTACATGACATAGGTACAGGCATAAAATGTGATTGTAATTGTCTTTTAGTTTACTGCACATATAATGGGCTTGTATTGCTTAAGATGGTCTGTACTCAGGAACATAGATGCCAATATTATGAAATTGCCCTTTGAAGTACTATGTAATATTCATGTCTAGCAATGAGACATGTGCCCAAGTTTTGCTGTTTTTTCCTCAGGAGCCTAGAAATTGTTTCTTAAAGCTCTTTGGAGGAGATTTTTTTAATGCCTACACCCAGGCTCAACTGAATTTCTGGAGTGTTTACTTAAGATTTAGCTACATGTTGTCACTTAAAGACTGACTCCTAAGAGGTGCCAGAAGTATACAAAAATAGGAACCATCTCCCTATAGACCACCTGAGTACTGCCAACACCACATATGCTCTAGGTTTCCCCTTATTCTCTGACCAGGGAAGAGATGTTCGTCTCATATTCTCATCATCTTTCTTGTTCTCTTCTAGTTCTCTCTTCATCTGTTTATTACTATTTAGAAATGTAATATATTATATTAGAGAAGGAAATACTATTATGGTTGGTTAATAGAAATAAATATGTAAATTAGTACATTTAGAATAAAGTATATCTATCTAACAAAGTATTATAAAGGAGCAGATAAACATAAAACAAAGAAAAAATAACATGAAAGCATTACACCAAAAAAGTAAGGTGAACCAAGAGAACGTAGGCACATGGGCATGTTTTGAAGCACATATGTCCCCATTCTCATAATAATGACATTATGGATTTATTTTTATCTTCTAAATGACTCATTTTCCTACATTTTTATACAAAGAGGTTTTTATTTTTATTTTTTTGGTTATTTCCTGAAACTATATTCTCAAAATAGAATTTCTAGATCAGAATATATAATTGATTTTGCCTTTGAAATTTACTTGTGATATAATCTACATATACAAGATATATTAATCATTTTATTGCAGTGATTTAAAATCAATACAGAAGAATAGTATTATATTCTGCTTCCAGATTATATTTGAGTTCCATTTAACAGAGATTAAGTATTAGGTCCAATCTAGTTGAAGTATGTAATAGCTTTTTCTTTTATTCTGGTTCTCTACATAGTCCTATACAGGAGCATGGAAATAAGTAGAAGAGTAAACATTACAGTTGTTTCACATAGCGAGTTTCCTATATATGTAGGTTTCTGGTAGACTCTGGACACAGATTTTTCCACTTCAGACATCTCCGTGCATGATGAATGTGAGTGGTTTTCTTTATCTGTTACTATGACTATTATGGAATTATAGCAAAGTATCGAAAGAGTGTTTGTCCTAGATAGTTTGACTGACTTTCATTGGGGGGTATTAAAATGTTAGAATGAAACTGTTTATCCAGTAGATGGCACTCTTAGTCCGTAGACCCCAAAATTCACAAATTGATAGTTGTACCTTTTATTGGTTACAGATCATAACAGAATCCATGCCACTGATGTCTTACATGCTGTTTGGTATCTCACTACACAACCTATTCCAGGTCTCTCTACTGTGATTAATGATCACGGTTCAGCAAGTGATTCAGGTATGTACAAAGTACATTTATACATCCATGCTCCCTTGTGAAAGATGAGAAGAAGAGAATGTCTTTTTTAAAAGGAAGTCAAGACAAACGCTATCAGTTTACTTTTAAAAAATCTCTATTACTTTCATTTTCTCTTCTCAGATTCTGACAGTGGATTTACACATGGACATATGGGATATGTATTCTCAAAAATGTATAATATGACAGATGATAAATATGGATGTCTGTCTGGGAATATCCCTGCCTTAGAGTTGATGGCACTGTATGTGGCTGCAGCCATGCATGATTATGATCACCCAGGAAGGACTAATGCTTTCCTGGTTGCAACCAGTGCTCCTCAGGTAAATCTTTAGATTTTGGTTAGAAGAAATAATTCAATGTAAGGAATTCGCTGAAGAAAAATTAAATTTATACATTTTGTTTATAATAAGCACCAAGTAAATATCAGCCAAACTATATTTAGTTCTAGGATAAAATTCTTAGAGACCATGCTAAATATGAAGAGAGACCATGGTTTCCTTCAAGGTATTAATGACAGGTATACAACTTTATTACCTATGAGGATCTCTTCCCAATTTTCTTCTTCTTTGGAAAAGAATTTACTTGAATTCCTATTAATAAACCTCCTCAGTAAAGAAAAGGCTACCTATTCAAAAGTCCCTTTCTGAAAAGATTAGAGAGCCAAATCTTTCTTGGACTTCAAAGAATGTAAGCTTTCCTTTTATATAAATCTTTTTCCTTTGAAATGTATTCGTTATTACAATTATGATTCTTATGGCATATCTATAGCTGAGTAGGAATTTAGCATCAATCTATTTAATAGAGGGAAATTTTTACCTGAACATAAGAGTCCCAAAACAATGAATACATTTGAAGTTCATCTTGGTATATATTTCCATCTAAATAAAAAGCTAATCACTAAGTAGCTAGACATCTCTGTCTATAAAATCAAACTTAATAAGCCTCCCCTTGATTTAATCAGCTGGACCCAGATTACTAAACATTTTAGATCTTTTGTTCTTCTTTCTACAAGATCTAGAGGCCAGTTTGCTCCGATATTCACTCTTGTATCTTTTACCCCACTGCCATGCATTTCCATAAATACTCTTATGGACTGTTCTATAATTTTCCTTCAATCTATATATAATAAAAAGATCCTGATTTTTTTTGATGTCCTGCCCTATCTTTCTTTCCACATGTCCTTTATACATCAGAATTATTTTTCCTAAAGAAAAGCAAAAATCCTCTTGCCAGCACAATTTACCACTCAGATTTTTCTACATGTCTGCTGTTTTACTTACCTCAATATTGATATTCATGTGATTAGTCTTTCCATCTTTTTCTTCTCTATAGGCTATCTCACGCACTAGTCTTCAAGCATTTTATGGGCACCTTCCTTTTAAAAAAATATTATTTTCTAATAATACTTCCCTCAGCATTATTAGATAATTCCAGACAAGTAGATGCTACTTTAAATCTTCAATTACTTCCCCTCCCACTGTGGGAGCTTTTCTGTCCTCTCAATAAATCCTGCTTTCTCACTTAAAAATCAATCAAGCAATCAGTCTTCAGTGACTAATATAAATGGTGATATTTTCTATGGCTGACTGTGGAATAAGAATGTTTTGAACTATGGGCTTCTTGGGTGTTCTATTCTTGTTTAACAGTTATTTCTTTAACTAAGAGGAGGCCATTCTTATGACAGATGCAAAAAGTAACTGACTTACCTCTTAGGGCATTGGTATCTTTGTATGTATATATATATTAATGTTTACTGTTCCCTGCAAAAAAAGCTAAAGAAAATCTCTAAAAAAACATTTACCTGCTAACATAGGCTAGTGCCTCTCACTTATTAGAGTTTGAACTAAAATTTCAAGGCAAGGAACTTGTCTTACAAGAAAGGAAATTTAGCTAGGAAAAATAATCAAGAATCAGTGTACAGCAATAAGTGATTCTTAATAGCCAGCAACCACAGGATTATATTTCTTGGTTTAATGAAATAAAGAGCTATTTCAGAAGCACAGAATATTCTCATTGATTTTTGTGATTTTTTTTTAACTTAAAAATTGGAACTCTTGACTCTCTTATTTGCCTAGGCGGTGCTATATAATGATCGTTCCGTTTTGGAGAATCATCATGCAGCTGCTGCATGGAATCTTTTCATGTCTCGACCAGAGTATAATTTCTTAGTTAACCTTGACCATGTGGAATTTAAGCATTTCCGTTTCCTTGTCATTGAAGCAATTTTGGCCACTGACCTGAAGAAACACTTTGACTTCGTGGCCAAATTTAATGCCAAGGTAACTAGATTTGTACCTGTCTTCATTTTATAGCCACATTGAAAGTTATTATGGGACCAAAGTATTGATCAAAACTTGTTGCTGTCAACTCTTATTTGTCAAATGTGAAAATGCAATGCAGTAAAATATTTCACCAGAAGCTGACATACAGGTATTGGTCCAAATATAGATACTAAAAAATTGAGATGCTGTCTCTGTGTGGTATACTTTATGCTACAAAGGAATTGTACATTCTAACTATCATTGTGGAGTTTTATTTGATTTTGCTCTCTTTTCTATGATATAGATGTATACATTATCTGGCAATAATAAAGGTCAAAAACTTGAAGCTAAATTTTATACCTCATGCATATGCTAATTCAAGAAAATTTATTTGTAATAATATTATTTTAATAGTAATTGATAACCTATGCAAATTTTAAATATAATTTATTACTAATTCCACAATTAATGATTATTTTTTCCATCATTCATTATTTTACTTTTTGATGAACTATTCTACTATTAATTTGTGCAGGCATATAACATCATTTTTAAATAGCTGAGAAGTTTCTAGTTATTTGGTATTTTAATTATTTTCACATAGTAGGAGGACAATAAACATTCTATTGTTTTCTCTCCTGTTCAACTTTTGTTTACACTGAGGCAAAATGCATTTTAACTTTGTCTCTCAAACAGGTGAATGATGATGTTGGAATAGATTGGACCAATGAAAATGATCGTCTACTAGTTTGTCAAATGTGTATAAAGTTGGCTGATATCAATGGACCAGCTAAATGTAAAGAACTCCATCTTCAGTGGACAGAGGGTATTGTTAATGAATTTTATGAACAGGTAACTAGCAACTGTTTAATCTGTCATAATCTATATTTTCAGGCTGCTCGTTTACCAAAGCTTCCAAAGGCTGTAAAAGACCGATCATGTTATTTCTGATTAATTTTGATCAGGAAATTAAAAATGACATAAAAGTTGCACTGAATTATAATTACAGAACTCTAAGAATAAAGTTATTGACAAGCATTTTGGGGAAAAATGATATTGAGAATGAAAGTGAGATGTTGGGAAGAACCTTGGAAGACTGTTCTCTAGATTTATTTATTATCATAGAAGCTAATTTAAATTGAAATAAAGCAATGCATATCAGATTCAGTTCATTTCATTCTCTAATAGAATGAATAAGAGCAGTTTATGAAAAAGCTAAAAAGAAGTAGGCATTTTATTTGACAAGATAATATGAGAGTTGACAGTCTACTAAAAAAGGTGTTGTAGTCACATATACTTGGGGTGACCCTCCCCACATTAACCTACACTGTTCAGATTGCACATGAAACTTTCTATTTAGTACTAACTACTCTTTTAGGAAGAATGTAGAGGTGATGAAGCATGGTCGAAGGACAGGAATCAGTGACTTTAAAGGGCATGAAAAAGGTGAGGATATTTACCCTGGTGGAAAATAGAGGTGTTATAATAGCTGTCTTCAGATATTCAAGGGTCTTACACTCAAATTTAGAAATAGGTTAATTATAGTGTTGGTGTGGAGATTAAATAAGATAAATTACATAAAAGACTTAACAGGACTTAACACAGGATCTGATTCATAAAAAATGTTAGATCCTTCTATCCTGCCCTAAAAAGGGTATGAATATAACCAGTATAGAAATTATTGGGAGATGGAATTTAGGTCAATGTCAAAAAGAAATTTATATTGCTAAAGGTGTTCGAAAATAGGATCAGGCACTTTATTAATAGCAATAAATTACCTGTTACTGGACATATTTTAACAGAGCTTAGAATGGTTTTTATAGGCAGAGTTTTATGGTTATTATAGGCAAGATTTACATATAGGCAGAGTTTTATGGTTATTATAGGCAAGATTTACATATAGAATGAAAGATTTTTGCTTGTAAAAAAAGTTTTCCCTAGGAATTGGATTAATTCATAATCATTCCTAAAATATTGAAATGCAGAAAAATATACATAAAAAGGATAATATGTATATAATAATTCCACTTCTTAGGCATACTATTGTTAATATTTTGGTGTTTTCCTTCATTAATTTTGCTAGGTACCTTCTGGTTTACACTTTTTTTTCTCAAAGACTGGAAGCAGGTCAAAATAAAATACTTGTACTGTAATGCTATTAAACATGTAGGTAAATAAGAATATCAGAAACCATATAGTCACACAGATATACTTTAAAGAAAATCTGAGATAAGGTAGTAACTTGAATTGAGCAATAAATTATTTTAAGTTTTCTGGCAGCCAAGGCAAAAGAGGAAAATATTATATATGTATACATATTATAGATAGATAATTATTTCCATCTTTGCATTTTAAGATGCATTTATATTTTCATATATGTAGATAAAAATATGATCTACTGAGACCTTGGACCACTTCTTATATTTTCCTGTGAGAAAAAACCAAAATCTCAAGATCACAAAAGTTCTAAGTAGCAACAATGAAGTGTTTATGTAGGAATGTTGGTAATTGAGGTAGAATCTCTTAAAATGTGTTCTCTGTCATGAAGGAAAAACAAGGAGTTGAAGCATATTCTTCAGAGCCTAAAGAAGTTTACACATGAATGTCTGAGTTCTTGCATATTTACATATTTCAAATACCAGGTGAATGTTGACTTTACTTGTATTTTATTTCCAGGGTGATGAAGAGGCCAGCCTTGGGTTACCCATAAGCCCCTTCATGGATCGTTCTGCTCCTCAGTTGGCCAATCTTCAGGAATCCTTCATCTCTCACATTGTGGGTCCTCTGTGCAACTCCTATGATTCAGCAGGTCTAATGCCAGGAAAGTGGGTAGAAGACAGTGATGAGTCAGGAGATACTGATGACCCGGAAGAAGAGGAAGAAGCAGCAGCACCAAGTGCAGAAGAAACCTGTGAAAATAATGAGTCTCTAAGTAAGTTCTAAAATCTATTTCTAATGTGTTTTTCCAAATGTGTGTTTTCTTGCTTCAGTTTAGATGAGTTGTATGCTACTCACTAAATAGAATATTTCGAGTCCAAATATTATCTGCCAGGTTTGATTATGGATAGTTCTCTTCCCAATATCATTGTAATGTAAATAACAGACTATGGAAGCTATAATGATACCTTGTGTCATCTAAAGACATGTTCTCTGTAATGAAGGAAAAACAACGAGTTGAAGTCTATTCTTTAGAGTATCTTAATGATTTAAAAGAAGAGGAATTTCAGTTACCATATAGACCAATGGCAGTCCTTTGCTGTCTTGGGGAGGGAAAGTCCATGTGAATAGATAAGAAGTAGTATTAATTTGTCCGTTCAACCATGCTGCCCATCAAAAGAGGACTGGATTAAAAAAATGTGGTACATATACACGATGGAATACTACGCAGCCATAAAAAAGAACAAAATCATGAATTTCGCTGCAACCTGGATGGAACTAGAGTCTATAATACTGAGTGACCTCTCACAAAAACAAAAATCCGAATATCACATGTTCTCACTCATATAATGGACCTTGAGCATCCAATGCAATACTATGAGAAAATGACGGATGGTACTGGGAAACTATGGGGGGGAGGGGGATGGGATTAACAGTAGCAAATATCTGTCGGGGGATGGGAAAACACTTCTTATCTACAGGGTGCCTGAATGAAACGTCATTGTACACCTAACCCTTAACTGTACCCCACAAAACCATAATAAAAAATACTGATTAATGAAAAAAAAAAAGAAATATTTATCAAGCACCTTCCCTGTGCCAGGCATTCTTCTAGGTACCAAAGAGAGAGCTGTGAACAAAACAGACAAAAAATAAATTCTTGGCCTTATAGACTTACATTCTAGTGGAATTGGCAGACACTAAACAAAATGAATCAGCATATCTATACTATATTAAGTACTGGTAAACATGAGAGTTAAAGAAAAAAATGGAGATATGAAATATTGTAGAGATAAGTTAAAATTTTAGATGAGATAACCAGGGATAAGGGTGGTCTAAATAAGAAATTTTTTTTGTTGTTGCTGTTGTTTGTTTAGAAACAAACAAACAAACAAAAAGATACTAAAGAAGTAAGGGAGTGCTTGGATACACTATCTGAAAAGAGGATTCCAAGGATCCTGCACATTTCTGTGCAATGGTATACTGAGGTGTGCCTTGGCAGGGATGTTCGAGGAGCATCAGAAGAGCTAGGATGGCTGAAGCATAGGAAAAGGGGAAGAGAGCAGCCAGAGAGGCAGCGGGAAGCCAGATGATGTAGTGTTTGAAAGTAGGGGTCTGTAGGTCACAGTAAGGATTTTGGCTTTTACTCTGAGTAAGATGGGAAATCAGTGATTTTGAGCAGAAAAATCAATGGGCTCAGTTTACATGTTAACTGGATTGCTTCAGCTGCTATATTGAGAATACTTTTGGGCCTGGAAATGGTGCAAGGGTTAGAAGTAGAGGGATCACTTAGGAGACTGTTGAAATTATCCAAGTGAGAGACAACTGTGACTTTGTACCACGATAGTGACAAGAGTGACAATAAGAAGTGATCTCATCTGGTAACTAATTGGCTTGAATTGTATCATGTGGCCAGTCTAATTCATTGAACTTAATTGGCTATAAAAGCATTATTTTTCTTCATATCTTTATACATAGTCTGTTTCTCCTGTTGTGCAAAAATTAGTGACCAACAATATAATTAGCAAAACTATGGCCCTTAAGTGACTTGCACAAATAATGTTCCTCTGTTACTAAGAGCATGGTATGTTGTTTCTGTCAACTTTTGCAGGTGAAGAAAGTCAACCTTAATATTTTTCAAAACCTTACCCAAAATACTACCAATGAAAGACATTTTGATCATTTTGTACTTATTTTTATAAAAATTAGGAAAATATACAACTTGGTTCATTTCAACCATCTACTGAGGTGTCTTGTATTAATCCATTTGCCCTCATATACATATCCTTTTATAAGCACGCATAGCAGAGATAAAAGTCATTATCAACTATAGACTTATGAGATAGAGTTTTAGAAATTTGGCTTAGGTCAGATTTTTGTTTACATTCTGGCCTATCTATTAACATATGTACAGAATGAGAGAAAAATCAAAAGTTGTTTTTCTTCAGTATTTTACTGTCAGAGTAGTTTTATTTTATTTCTCTGCTGCTTATCAAAAGACTTTCATTAGAAATGTTGTACTGCTCCTGAGATTCAGAGCTAGAAGCCAAGACTTGGAATTTCTGGGTTATTTATTCATTTGTTTATTTTAATAAACTTATATTAGTTTTTTCTTTTTACTTTGTTTTAATTTCAAAGAGCCAGGTAGTTTGCTGTCTGACTAAGATTAAGACAGTTTTTCTACTGAACGAAGATCTTGTCAGCTTAGCCTGTGGAAAAACTTTGTTCCCATGGGCCCCAGATGATTGCTGTTTGAAGTCAAACACATGGAAAACAAGACACACAATCCAAGCATCGAGAATTGAAGGACCCAGGCCAGGAGAATTAACAGGCTCAACTTGTCAGTTTAGGCTTTAGCAGCAAATGCTGTAACCAAATGTACTCCATTTATTTCTGTTCTGTAGGGTTGACTTGCCATAATGACGTTCAGATTCAGATGTGCTGTTCTCCTGACCTTCCCATTTTTATTAAGTTCACTAAAGTGGAAAGAGAATTCTGTGGATTCTGTTTAATAATGGCTTCTACAAGTTAACTGGCTACCTTACACTAAAATTTAAACTATCCCATCCGCAAGGATATTATATAGTAGCTTTGGAAGTATTATTTGTGAAGTATTCCTTTGCAGTCAAGAAAATGATAAATGTTGAGCAATGTTATAGTTATTAAATATTAGCCGAGTAGAGTAATTTAATTTTAGAAATGAAAGGGCAATCAATGCTTAATCCAGTTCTGCTGCCTCTCTTTACAAAAGACTAAACTTAGGCTCAGAAATTTAAGTAACATCCCGAGGTTGTAGAACCAGAAAGGGAGCCCAGGTTTCCTAATTTTTAACTTCATTGCTTTTGACTCTTGGTAATTTTAATTTCAAAATACATGTTGACTGAGATGGTTACCTTGATTTGGCTTGATACTTAGATTTCAGAAAAAATGAAGTTAAATGTGCACAGATAACTTCTGCAATTCACAAAACTTGGAGATCTCCCAGGAAACACAGAATAAAATGTTTCAGTATGGTATCCTAGGAAAAGAAGGCTTTTACCCCACCTCATAATTAAATCTGAAAGATTCCTACAGGGAACTAAGAGGTTTCTAATGAAGTACTAAGCTGCATTTAGAATTTGAGCAATGAAAGGCTCTTTGTTCTAATTTCAAAAGGTTCCAGTGCTGAACAATTTGGCTTCCAATACAGGCATGTTTTAGACCACCTGCGGACTCTAATCTACGCAAATTTATTTGGTACAAACTTTCTTCTACGTCACCTTATTCAGTATAATTCCAGAGAGGTTTATTGCTAACGTTCAACAGCATTAATAAGAGAACAACTGTTCTCATGGGGACTGCCCTGAAAGGAAAAAGAGAAAAATTGAGCTTTTGTTAACTTTGTCCCTATGAATGTACTGTCATGAATGTGTATAAATTTAAGATGGAATAATCACCTTGAACACAAAAGTGTTTGCTGCAAACTTGATTCAAATCTGTTCTTTAGCCAAGGGTCATCTGTAACTCTCTTGATTCAAAGTATTAGGTTAAAAAGTATATTTACATTTTAACATTTCTCAACAGAAGCTGATTTGTACTTAACTACAACAAAAATGAATTACAAGTAGACAAGTAGAAGGCTTTAGTAGATGAGTAATTTTTAATTTGCTTTTACAAGTCTTATGTTTTAATTTTTTTATTGACATTGACAGAAAAAAAATTCGACTTTGTTTAAATTTTAGCTTATATTTTGCCCTTGTTAGGAAGCTTTCAGATGAAGGAATTGATGTATAGAGTCACTGTATAGAGTCACGCTGTATGCCCTACACCCTTTTGCCTGTGTTGCGGTTCCTCACTCTGCTTGGAATGTAGCTATCCCTTCCTCACTCAGTGTATTTAATTCTCAGGACTTACATTCAGCTCAGGGACATATCCTTTACAAAAATCCTACCGATTCTCCCACAGGTTGAGTTTTTTGTGTTGTCATGGTTTGATTTAGCAAAGAGAAATTGCATGAGACACTTGTCAAAAAAAAAAAAAAAAAAAGAGCAGAAAAGGCTTTCAGAATTTTGCAATAGGGAAGATAATTGAACTCAACTCTGTTGAAACCAAAGGTGGAAGAGTTTTCTTTTCCTTTTTTTTTTTTAAAGAAAGAAAAGTTTATTTAAAAGTAAATTAGATAGAGAAAGAGAAGGGAGAGAAGATTCACCTCCCCAGGGTGGGGTGGGTGGAGAGTTTTCAAATGCTGCAGTAAGGTGGTGAATAAGTACTGAGGACCTTAGAGGGGAGTTTTTAAAAATGTATATTATGTCAATCTGTTAATTGATGCTTACTGAGGCTACGCTCCTGTTCTCCCACAGACACTAGGAAATAGGGACTCCTTCCTTACTTCTTTCTTCCCTCCCTCCTTCCCTCCTTCCTTCCTTCCTCACTGTTTCTTTTTTTTTTCCTTTTTTCTCTCTCTTTATTTTTTGAATTTTATTTCATTATAGTATGAACATTTAACATGAGATCTCCCTCTTAAGTTTTTATGTGTACAAGTTCTAGAGATCTGGAATACAACATTGTATTTATAGTCAACCATACTGTACTGGCTCTGTGATGATTATATCAAAGAGATAGCTCTCAAGTCTCTGAGAAAGATGTTTCTGTAAACTGGCTAGAGGAATGGGAGAAGAATTCTCCATATTGCAAAGGGTCAGATAAAGAATTTGCAATTACCAGTTTTCAAAAGTAAATGCTCTAAGAAGAGGGAGGTCAGGGTCCTATAATCCAAATATCTAAAATTTAGTCAAGCTGAAAGGAATGGTAAGCCCATCTTCATCACCAGTGTATGTTTGTCATAAAACATAGCATGTGAATTTCAGTTTTTATCATCTTGGTACTTTATAGAGTGTAAGCTCCTGTAAGGTAAGCTCTGAGTCTAATTGATTTTTGTTTCCACAAAATTCAGAAAAGTACTTTTCAGTTTGTCAATACAATTTTGGGTCTAGAAATGAGTAAATGATGAATACAGTAAATATATACTTAAAAAATTCTCATGACTCTTCCTGTGTTCATTTCCCCCAGTATCCATTAAATTTAATAATTGTTGTATGTGTCTATATGCTGCAAAAGTAATTCAAGATAATTTAATATCCTTATCTGCACTATGTTTTAAAATTGTTTTAATTGTCCTTAAAGTGCAAGAAATTTCTGTGATGCATTATAATAAAACTGTTAAAATAATCACTTATATTTCCACAAAAATAATGATGGGTGGCTTCCAAGAGATCTAGTTTCTTTGAAACATCCCATAGCAATTGGCTTTGTTTTTGTTTTGTTATTTTGCTATTGCTAATTTTTTAAAATTTATTTTTTATTTTAAAGATGTGAGGTATAATTCTGGATTAGGTATACAGTGGTCATCATACAGGTAAAGTTTGGACCTCCCTGTGGTTCCCACTTTGCTTGGTTTGAGATCAGGTACCCTTATTAATGTTGTATGTTCCCTACCTCTCTCCCCTAGCAGTTTCTGGCTACTGTCAATTCCCTTCTTATAGTATTATGGTAAATGTTCAGGTTCTACTTATGGGTGAGAACATGTGGTACTCAGTTCTTTGTTTCTGTGATAAATCACTGAGTATTATAGGCCCTAAATCCATCCAAGTTGCTGCAAAGTCCATAATTTTGTTCTTCTTTATGGCTGCATAATATTCCATTGTGTATATGTGCATACTTTTTTTTTTTATCCAGTCCTGTTTCTGTGGGCAGCACGGCTGATTCCATGTTTTTGCTATTGTAAATAGTGCTGCAATAAACATGCGTGTTTAGGTATCTTTATTTTATAGAGTGTTTTAAGTTCCTCCAGTTATATTCCTAGAAGGGAGATTGCTGGATCATATGGAAGGTCAATTTCTAGTCCTTTTAGGAATGGCCACACTGTTTTCCACAGAGGTTGAACTAGTTTGCATTCCCACCAACAGTATAAGAGCATTCCCTTTTCTCCACATCCTTGCTAGCATCTGTTTTTTGTTTTGTTTTTTATTAATGTTGGCCATTCTTACTGGAATTAGGTGGTATCTCAATGTGGTTTTGATTTGCATTTCTCTTATGATTAGTGAGGCCGAGGATTTTTTCATGTGTCTGTTGGCTGCTCATATATCTTCTTTTGAGAAGTGGGTATACGTGTCTTTTGCCCACTTTTAAATGGGGCTGTTTTTTTCTGTCTTCTTTTTTTTCCTTCCTCCAAGGGTATACATGGTAAATCATGTCTGGTTCATTATGTAGACTCAAATATCCCTTCTGATCTTTCTGGTAACTTGTTGACTCTAACTCTTTTTTAAAATTTATTTTTTATTTATTTTAGTGACAGTATTTCACCTTGTTGCCCATGCTGGAGTGCATGACTCACTGCAGCCTCAAACTCTTGGGCCCCAGCCTTCCAAGTTGCTGGGATTACTGTTTAATATAATCTTGATTAGATCAGAATTTCCTGTGAACCACTTTTTCATATCATTATTACTTTTACCACTTATCAACACTTTATCATTAACTTGGAACTATGAAACAAAAACTAGAGAGAAAATGATTCACTTAGTTAACTTTTATTGAATAATTAGTAAAGTCTGGGACTTTGTGGATATATGCACAAAAGAGGAAACAAAGGCTTCTGTGCTAGGGAAGTTGACAACCTAATGGGAGGATCTTAGTTTAACTTCTAAATTCTTGTCCCAAGTCTAAAATGGTCACTCAGATGAGGATATTGAGACTTACACGATATTCTGGTTGCTTAGAAAAGAACAGACCTCTCTTCTAAGCTCCAGACCAGCTGCCTATTTTCCCTCTCTACTTGGAGGTCTCCCAAACACTTACGTTAGACATATTCCTATTCATACCTATTAATTCTGCTCCTCATCTAATGTTCTCTTTTTCAGTATATCTACCACCATCTACTTATCTTCATTCCCATTATCTCTGGCCTTGTCTGAGCTACCATCATTTTAATACCTTCCTATCAGGGTAATTTCCCTCTCATTCTGCTACCCTTCAAAGACTTTGTAAGATATAGTACAATTGTACCTACTTGTTCATGCTCTGACTTGATGGTTTTCATATCTTCAGCTGGAAAATTTATTTTTTCTTTCCTCATTTGAGTGTATCATCCCATTTTCTCCTGGTCAGTAAGATTTCTACTAAAAAAATTCACTACTATTCTGATGCAGGTTTTCCTTATAAGTTATTATATGCCTTTGTCCTTCTGTTTTTAGAATTCTCTCTTTGTCTTTGACTTTTGACAGTTCGATTATAATGTGTTATGGAGTATACCTTTTAAAATTATATCTATTTGGCTATTCTCAAGTTTTCTATGTTTGGATATTTAAATCTCTTGCTGGACTTGGGAAGTTTTTAGCTACAATTTTGTTAAATGTACTTCATGTCCCTTTCATTTTCTCTTCACTTTCTGGGACACCAAAAATTTGAATAATTGGTTGCTTTATATTGTCCTATACATGGCATAGGCTTTGTTCATTCTTTTTTTTTCCTGACAGAGTTATTTCAAAACATTCTCTTCACATTCTGCAAGTCTTTCTTTTGCTTGTTCTACTCTATTATGAAACTTTTAAATTTATTTATATTTCTTTCAATGAGTACTTCAATTCCAGATTTTCATTTTATTATTTTTTATGATAGCCATCTTCTTGGTAAATTTCTCATTTATATCCTGAATTATTTCCCTGATATCTTTGTATTGTTTTTCTGAGCACTCTTGTTTCTCACTGAAGTTCTTCAATTTCATTATTTTGAATTCTTTATCTGGGATATCATAATTTTTTTACTGGGATTTGTTGCTGAAGAATTGTGTTCCTTTGGAGGTGTCTTCTTTTTTTCTTTTTAATGTTTCTTGTGTCTGTACATTGAGCTATCTGTGCTTCTTGTATAGCAGTCACTTCTTTCAATTTTTAAAATTTGTTTTTATTGGGGAGGACTTTTTCCTGAAGATATATCTATAGTGTTGGTTGAGCAGGGCACTTTGGCTTTGATTTTAGAGGCATGCTATATTGTAGTCTTTACATGATTTATTTGCATATAAACGGCTTCAGTAGTGTCTGTGATTTCCTCAGTGGCTTAGGGTGTAGTTGTTAGTGGAGGCTGTGGTAAAGTTTTGCTGAAGATGAGGATATCTTGTGAGCCAGTCCTAGGGCCTCAGTGGTGACAATAACAGACCAGACATACTTGTTCTTGGGCTCTCAGGTAGCATATACTGCCACTGGTGTTAGTGGGTCTAGGCAGGGTAATTATTGGGCCTCCAGGTGTTTTATTTGGGTGTCAGCAGTGGCAGCAGTGATCTGAACACACAGGCAGGTCCTTGGGCCTCTGAGCAGTGGCATGAGGTAAGCATGATGTGGGCAATGGTAGTAATCATGGTGGTACTATCCTTTGGCTTCTAAGAGGTCTTTACTGGTGTTGGTAGTGGCTGCAGTGGGCTAGGCAGACTAGTCCTTGAGTCTAGTTGATGCATGCAGGTGGGTGCCAGTTGTAATGCTAGTGGCAAGTTGGGCGGGTCCATCCTCAGACCCCCCAAGACAAGGGCTCAATGTCAATGGTGGTATATGGGGCAGGGCAATCCCCAGGTCTGCAGATGGTGTGTTTAGGCACTGGAAGGATAGAGTCAGGCCAGGTGGTCCTGTCCTCAGACCCCTCAGTGGTGCATGTGGGCACTGGCTGCAGTAGGCAGGGGCAGGGTAATTTCCAGTTCCCTGGCAGATGCTCAGATGGTAGTGATAGCAATAGCAGTATGGTGTTGCTCCTGGAGAGGACAGAGTTGTTTGTTTGTTTGTTTCAGTGGCAGCAGCCATAAACAGGTGGCTGAGGAGTGCACGCTTTGACCCTAAGTGGCAGCTATAAGTTGGGCAGCCTTTCCTCAGGACACTTTTAAATTCACAGTAGTCCTGCTACTAGGGATGAAGGTGTTGCTGCCAATGGTTTGTGCTTTGACCCTGATGGTAGCAGCCAACAGCAGCATCTGACAGCAAGTGGATGCTGTCAAAGGGGCTCTAGGGTTGTGAAGATGCAGGGGCTTTTGAGCCCTAGGGAAAGATACAGTCTGGTGGGGGTTGTGCTCTTAAAATGGTACCTTATTGTAGTTGTATACTTGCGACAGGAGTGAGTGTGGGACCCTGCTTAAGATCCTTCTCTGGAGCAATTCCATCACATGGTTTCTAGGAACCTCCATATTTAGGGCCCGCAGATGTCTAGGGACTCTCTGTGACTAAGATTACAAGAGTCCATGATGGGAATGGTGACCACTGGGGGTCGCTCACCCCTTCCTGCACTGGAGAGCTTCTCAAGGCGCCTTGCTGATCCCAGTTTAGCAGATTGCCTCACTCTTCTCTCCTTCCTTGCCTGTTACTGTTACTTCTTTGTTGATTTCTAGTGTTCTCTCTAGGGTGATCTACTCAAAGTGTATCTTTTCATTATATCATTTCTTCTTTGTGGATGAGGCAAGTACCTGATGCCTCTAGTCAGTCGTCTTGAAGACCCCTCCAAGATAAGATTTTTTTTTTTTTTGAGTTGGAGTCTCACTCGGTCGCCCAGACTGGAGTGCAATGGCCGCTCCTGGCCACCGCAGCCTCGCCTGCTGGGCTCCGGTGATCCTTCCACCTCAGCCTTCTGAGTAGCCAGAATTACAGGCATGTGCTACCATGCCCGGCTGATTTTTTTTTTATTTATTGTAGAGATGAGGTCTCGATAAGATTCTTAAAAGAGTGACATTATGCAGAACATTGTTTTTGTTACATACAAGTGACAAAATTTCAGTTGAATGAGTATATACAAAAAGAGAAAATTATTGGTTTATGTTAACATGATGTTGGCTAGTATCAGTGCTTACTTGTTCCTGCTCTTATCTCAGCTTCACCTGCCTGGCAACTTGTTATTTAAACCATGCTTTCTGAGGCTGGAACTAAATCCAACTCTAAGTTTACTTCATTCCAAATATACAAGCGGAGGACAAAAGATCTTCAATCCCTATCTTTCAGCTCTACATTCATTCGGTACCACTGGAAAAATATTGTGGGGAGGGATTCACATTGACCTGCACTTGGGTCACATACCTATCGGTCAATCACGGTGACACAGCTTGTGTTGTCATGAGTGAGTGAGGAAGTAGAGTTTAACAATCTTTTCTGGAACCACATAATTGAAGGACCATATTGGATGCACAGTTACCAGAAGAAGAGATAATGAAGAGTGAGAAAAATAAACCCAGAAACAATATCTACTCTGGGAGGTGTATGCAGAGTAACATGGGGATTTAGAAGAGAAAGATTATTTCTTAGAAGAGAAATTTGGTGAAGCTGACTGGGTTTAAAACTGGGTTTTAAAATAATGAATGGATATGAACTTTCAATGATCGGGAGGACATTTCAAAAGGAAAGGTAGTACCAGCTTGAAAGTAGAAGAGTTCATGGTAGATTAAAAGAAAAAAACAAGCATTTAAGTATAGATAGAGGTTAGGTTGCAGAAAGTAGAGATTGCAAATGTGGGCTTAGGCCTGCTTGTGGGAGAACTTTTAACGGAGTTTGAAATTAATTTTTAGTTCACATGAAGCAGAAGAGTACCATTAAAACCATCTTTATAGAAATTAATCTTGTAGAGTTTTGTGAATCAAATTGATTGATTAAAAAAAACCACAATAAATTATTCCAGTGGTCTAAGTGAAGTCTTTAGAGCAAGAATAAAAACAAGATACAAATAGAACCTTATACTGGACACCGCTAAATGTCAAATGCTGTTCACAGTTATTTCTCAGTGATATTTTAATGGTCATTGTCAACTTCCTTATTTTTCTTCATTCTTTAAAACTGCATTAGTAATCTGAAAAGAATTAACCCTCATGTGCTCAGCACACAACTAATTGATCTAATTTGTTTTTTGTTTTTTAGGAAAGAAGACTTTCAAAAGGAGGAAAATCTACTGCCAAATAACACAGCACCTGCTACAAAACCACAAGATGTGGAAGAAAGTCATTGAAGAGGAGCAGCGGTTGGTGGGCACAGAAAATCAATCCCTGGACCAGACTTCTCAACAACGCTCTTCAGAACAGATTCAGGCCATCAAGGAAGAAGAGGAAGAGAGAGGGAAACCAAAAGGAGAGGATATCCCAACCCCAAAGCCAAACCAATGACAATGGATAGAATGAGCTGTGTTTCCAAACAAATTGACTTGTCACAGACTCTTTTCAAGCCAGCACAACACTTAGACACAACACTGTAGAAATATGAGAAGATGGGCAAATGGCTATTGCATTTTGGAATTCTTTGCCGTTTATGGTGTTTATTATTACAGTGAGGTAACTTGTTAAAAACTCTTACTCAAAGAAGCTTTCACATTGCAACACCAGCTTCTAAGAATTTTTTTAAAGAAGGAAGTATATATGTGTGTGTGTATATAAGCTCCCACATAGTAACATGTAAAACATATTCACACACATGCCACACACACACATACACACTGAAAGCCAGGATTATTGGCTCCACAATTTAGCAACATTCTTATTAAGATATATAGTGGTCACTGTGATATAATAAGTCATAAAGGAAACAAAATCACAAAGGAACTAGTGCGTCTTAGCAAGGAAACAGTGCAGCAAATGTAGGTTACCTACTAAGCAGCTTTTGCTCTTAGTACAGAAGGATGAAAGTTTCAGAGCATTATTTGAATTCTGATACATCCTGCCAGCACTGAGTGTGTGTGTTTGTGCGTGCGTGTGCATGTGTGCATGCATGTGTAAGGAGCGAAAAAGGGGAATCAGTTTGAAAGGGTGTGTGCAAGAGAGATTCTTGTGGGTTTAGTAGCTCATAGAAGAACTGTTGCAGATGACTGAGTACATGTGAACAAACAAAAGGAAGTTCACTCCAGAGTGTCTTTGAGAGACAGCCATTTCAAAAGCCCTCCACCATTTAGCTTCAGAAAGGTCCCTTTGTAGATGGAGGGCACTCATGGGCTGGATGAGAGCACCAAGTGTTTGGTATTACTGCTATGCACCACTTGGAGGCACTCTGTCACCAGCCTCAAACCTAGAAGATTGAGGCATTTTCTAGTCGACTTGCCTAATGAATGTATAGTAGTTGTGAGTATAGATGTCACTCAACTAAGATCAAATTGCCATTTAAGGGGATGTCATTCTTTATACATAAGCACCTAGGAAGGAGCTGGAGTCAGGTCTTTTAATCAGGTTCGGATTCTAAAAGGATACCAGAGAAAGCTTGGGAAATTACACTTAACAGTGATCTCCTGTGTCTTAATTTGCTACAAAAATGTGTGGTAGAAAAAGAAAAAAAAAAAAAAAAAAAGACAAACAGAAACCCACTCTGGGTTATATAGCAAGAGATGAAGGAAAAACTTTCAACCCAGGGTTTCCGTGTTGACACAGGGCAACTTGATCCTTGGCAACTGTTGTAGTTTGGCTTTGGGAGGTGAAGGTCCCACTGACAACCCCTGCTATGGTATTCCACACACTGTGTGGTGGGGTAACTTCCATCCTGCAGTCTGACCCATTGTCAGTCATGCTTTTTCTGGCAGGGAAGATTATAGAGAAGTTATTTGGGGATTGGGTTATTATTGAAAGTTTTTGTTTGTTTGTTTATCTACACTTGTTTATGCTGTGAGCCAAACCTCTATTTAAAGTTGATACTCACTTTCAATATTTTATTTCCTATTATTATGTATGTCATGAATAGTTATCTCGATGTAAATATAAAGATTTTTTTTTTCTGTAGATAGTGAACTCTTTTTTTTAAAAAAAGGGAAAAGGGAAACATTTTTATAAAGTTATATTTTAATCACCATTTTTATACATTGTAGTTAACTACAAGCCCAGTAAAAGAGTAATGATTCATATGCACGGAGGTCTATGGACAGCCACTCATCTGCCTATTCTAATTTAAGTGATAATCAGATGCAGTTATTTTTGCCAATTAAATGAGGATGCTGCAAAGAATTTTTTTTCACTAATAAATTTTGCTAACTGAATAAATTTTGGGTCCATGTCTCCCACATGACTTTCTTAACCAATACCAAATTTTTATAGTTGGTGACCATATCTTTGCAACACTTTTTGGTTATGCCTCTTTCTTCAGTACAACTACAGACCTGCTCGTTGTGTACTGTAAACAATATCAGCTTCTAAGTAAACCTTGATTGTGATTTCTTTTTATTTCCTCTGAAGTCACAGAAAGGAGAGTTTATATTAAAAATGCCTTTGTTTCTCATAAATGGATATTATATTCTCCCTTTTCAAGTCATGATTTTATAATTATGGCAATTTAAAAATAATACAATAAAAATAAACATGGTTTCAGGGCAAATTCTCTAACAAAAAAAAAATGTAGAAAGGATCAAACAGATGCATGATCTACCTTAATAATTAGAACATATTTTAATCTAGTTCTCCATTAACATCAGATCTTCATTGTTTAGGACTTACTGAATTGCTTCAGTTTTCTTGGTATTGCCTGCATATCTCTATGTTTGCAAAAATTACTGTGATTACCCAGTGAATTTAACTGTTCTCCTTCTCTTGCAAGGAAGAGAAGGAAACAAAGAAAGCATTTATGTTCTCATACCTTTTACATCTAATTACTAAAGAAAACTAATCCTTTGCCCTTTTTCAAATGCTGTACATCTCTAAAATAAATATAAATTAAAGGAAAAGCCAGGTGCAGAACTAGTGAAATGGAATAATAGCAGGACAGTTGGGCATCCTTAATCACCTACTGCCAGTTTTATCAAAGCTGTATGACCCAAGTAGGGGCCAGTCTGGCTGCTATAGTGAAGGTCTCAGCAAACTGCCTTGTTTTGTTTTGTTTTAATGTACAAGAACTAATAGGAATAATAGTGCCCAAAGCTATGAAAGCTTCATCATTCCAGAATTGTGTTCATCAATCCAAGCAGGTCAGTAATTTTTTTCTTCAAAAATAAATTGCAATTCTATAAAGCTATAAGTCAATTGAAATAAGGGGTTGGAGATTCTCCAAGTGTGTGACTTTCATATACATCCAGTACATCTTAAAGAATGCCTGGGGACAGACAGGTATTTTCCGCTAGTGGGGTTCTCCCCTTTTTGGTAACAGCAATATTGTGTTCACATCCAATTCCAGAACTTACTTCCTGTGGTGCCAATGTATTTGTTGCAATTTGCTACATTTTTATAAGAGCCTATTTATAGGTGCCATTAGATTAACTCAGGTCTTTCAAATGAAGGAATTTCTAGCCCACATAAGGAAAAGGATAATTATCTAGACAACTGTAACATTGATGGTAGGAAAAGTGAGAACTGATTACCTGGATGCCCATGGTTGCTCTCTGTTAAGTAAAAGATGGGGCATATTCTGAGTGTCACCGATGTTATTTTCAGCATGCTAATAGAATGTCTTTCTGATTATCTCTCTAAGCCAACCTTTAGAATATTGTTTCCTTGGTGAATACACCACTTTTGGTTTTTTGAAAAAACTGTACTTTTTTGTCATTTATTTAAGACCTGGTTTTGCTCTCAGTACAAGATGAAGACAGTAGCTCTGTGTGGGGCTACATCTACACTGATCTTCATCTGTCAAGTGAAGATATTTCCTAGTATGTTTAAGAAAGTACCCATTTAAAAAAATAGAATATATAATTCTGTCTGTTCTATTTTGGTTGAATTTCAGACCAAATCTTGCCATTGAACTCCCAGTAAAAATAAATAATTGAATGTCCTGCAGACTGTTCATATTGGATGTATGTAGACTGTTAATTTGCAATTTTCCTATGTCCCCTGCCTTTCTTACCCAGAGAACTTTCTTTGAAGGTAAAAGCTGTGCAAGAGGCATGAGACTCAGGCCTATTCTTTGTTTAAATGATGGAAAAATATAAATTATTTTCTAAGTAATAAAAATATAAAAATTATCATTGTAAATAAAGTCTAAAGTTTGAAATAACTGATTTATAAAAGTGACCTATTTGTGTGATGAACAATTCCTGACTAATGAGAAATGAATAATCCAAAAATTCATTTATTTCTACTTTGGAATGAGGAATTCTTGGTGCTTCTATGTGGTATGAGGATCTCCACTTTCCTCATCATTTATAATATATCTAAAATAAGAAAAATTCCTATAAGGGTCTTCTTGTCTTTTTCTCTCATCTTAACCTTGACTCCCATTTAGTATCTTTCCTGATTTATATGCCATTTGCTAATGAGCTGCCTTTTCCTAATTTATATGCCTTTTGCAAATTTACTGCCTTTTCAAACTGTCAAAAGGCTCCAGTGAAGCAAAATTCGGTTAACTTTTGTAGTTAAGAGTAAATCAAGATTCTTCTTATTCTAAAAATTGCCAGTTAATGTGTGTGGAAAAATATTAATAAAATTGTGAATGCTATTAGCTCAATTCCAGATAGCTGAGAGCTAAAATATCTATGTTTTTAGAAATCAAACTGAGCTTCCATTCATCCCTTCTAACAAGCAGCAAAACCTTTTATGAGCATTGTTCTAGGTCATTTATTTCTCTGGTTTCCCCAAAAAGTCAAACTAATAATTTGTTAAATTTTCAGTCCATGTTTTAAAAATCTGTTCAACCAAATTCAATTTAACGTTAGGAAACCAATTAGCTGTGTTAGGTCAAGAGCATTTCGAAATTAAATTAGCTTTCTAATTAAGGAAAACATACCAATTTTAGGACCTATATTTATATATCAATTTGTTCATCTACAAAGTATTTAAATTCTTATTGGAAATTCAATTGTGGATGAATTAAACTATAAGCAATGAGTTACACTACAAATAGGATGTAGGTTACGTAAGTTGAGGTTTGCATAAGCATTTGCATGTTTTACACCAATGAACTATGCTCAGAGAACAAGAATATAGTTTCCAATCTATATTATGCACCATGGATGCTGGGCAATTTGTGTATTTATTAAAATAATGTTGCTTTTACCTTACCAAATGATGCTTTTACTTTACCTGAATTAAATCTTTATGTTTTCACTAGTAAATCATTCTAATGACAGGCTAACAATGGTGAAAAATAATTGAGCTTTTTTTTTTTTTTTTTTTTTTTTTTTTTTTTTGCTAAATATGTTTGAAGATACAAAACTGGAGATTAAGATTTTATTTACTTGGTGGAGCACAATGTTAATCTGATGATTAAAAAATACTGATCCAGTATAAATTATGTTAGTGTAGGTAAAACCATAAAGTACACTGTATGGAATTATGTATAGATGAAAAACAAAATTGGCTTTTTATGTATGCTTGAGGCTTTAAAAAAGAATCCAAATTTTCTGTCTAAAGATAGCTAGTTATTCTTCATATTATGTTTTAAATTTGATTACCTTGGCACACATTGGTGTCTCTGGATTTCTACTTCCCTAAAGATTTATGTAGCACAGGAAAGCTAAGCCTTCTCCTTATAGATGAATATTGAACATGTCCATGTTCAGACAGATTTCCTCATCGCTTCAAATCAAGAAGTGGTTCTTCAATCATGAATACAATTCCAAAAAACAAAAAATCCTTCAAGGTAATTAAATAATTATAAGTATTATTAAGAATGTTGAGTATTATTAAGAATATCAGATGTAAGTATTATTAAGAATGTTTAAATTTATTTACTCAAACCTAAGCTATTTTAAAATCTTTTTATTTAAATAAGCTGAAACCCACAAAATAACATTCCATGGTACTGAGATGCTGAATATTTTGGTAGAATCAGAACTAGTATCAACTAACAGAAAAGTGGAAAGAAGATTTCTTTCTTTTTCCAATGTCCTTTGTGGCTCATAAGGAAAAATGTTTTAAGAAGGATCCAAATAAATTAGATCCAAATAAATTTAATCTCAACAATTTAACTTTTCTTAAGCACACAAATTATAGTCTGATCTCTTCTGAGTTATTATAAGATAAAGGACTGTATTATTCAGCAATGTATCATGGTATAGGTTGTTATAAAATGAGTGTCCTATTAATGTAGATTTTATTTTACTAAATTCTAACACAAAAAACCAAACACTTATCTTTCCTGCTAAGAGAAACTAAACCTTACTAATCTTGGCCTTCACATATGAAGCATTGAACAGTTAGTAAATGACAGTCACTGCGTATATCTACCAGGTATGATCAACTGGTAGGTTAGAATTTGAAATTCATTAATAAGAAAGTAATCTTAAAAGCTTTTAAGCCTTAATGCATTAATATTTCACTTTCATTGAAAGTTCCTATTTCAAATGAAACAGAAACGACAGCAGGGAATTCTTCGTTTCCTCTTTCAAAAAACAAAACAAAAACCAAAACCAAAGTCAGACTCCTAGGGGAAATGCCTGGCTTCTCTTCAATTCTACTTCTCTAACTCAATGTTAGTTAAAAAAAAAAACAAGCAGAAATCCTCCTCTGCCATCATAAAAAGACAGAATGTCTTTCAACTCAAGTTCTAGCTCACCACGCCTGGTTTCATGGCAAAGCCCATGGTCCTATAAAACAAAAAAAAGCAGAGCTATGGATTGAGAATGAACACTCCATAAAACTTGCAGTACATCCAAGGGCACCTCTCTATCTTTGTTACAAATCAATTTCATTGCTCTGGAGGCAAAATGAATGGATTCATATTTTAACCCTGACTTCCTTTATGACAATGAGTACATATACATGTTTCTGAATGTGAATTAACCATTACAGTTTGAAAACTGCTGCTTGAATAACTTGAAGAGATGGATTTTTTTATTCTAGTAATTTTATTTCCTATGTAATAGCAAAATACTCAGATGTTCAATGTGAAATTAAAAATAATTGATGTTTTCCTTGTGTATATAAATTGTTGGTTGATAGAATTTCTCATTATCTTTCTTTACAAAAGATCCCAACTGATTATTTTTATGACTCCAAACCCCATATTATATCATATATTTCATTTTAGCTATTTATAAGTATAATCTACTACGATAACGTCACTATCTCTAAGCTATCTCTTAACATATCTATATATTAGCTGTTAGTGGGATTTTAACAGCTTGACTTTGAATATATATTTGTTCATTAGCTTAAGAAATCACTAATTTTTATACTCTGTAAAATATTTGCATGAGATTTTTAGCATATTCTGTTTGCCTAACTGGTGTTTATTTTTTATTTTTCACTCATGAGTGTCAGTTTATGTTTTAATATAGACTTTAAAAAAAAAATACCATTTTTGTTCCAACAAGGTAAATTTGTTAGTTGACAAGCACTGGAAATAAATATTACTGAACCTACCCACCCCTGATATTTCTTCCTCAAGACTTTTATCATGCAAATCACAAAATGAAAACCGGTGCTTTTATAAATATTCTAGAGCTCTCAATGCAAAATAATGAAAACAAGATTCCTCCCTGACTTTCTCTAATGATATCAGGGTATGTTACTGAAAGAACTGTAATCTGAATTTAGAGTGGTTTTGGTTTTGGTTGGTTTGATTAATTTGATTTGAATTTTGGTGTTAAAATGTGCTGATTCCTGACAGAGCAATTGTTCTGGTAAGTCATACGTCTTCCTGACAGGAAAAAAAAGCAAAAAACTGTCGCTGGAAAATTCTAATTAGCAGATCCCAAATATTTGACCTTGAAGAATATTTGCAAACCAAGAAAGTATTGGATTAGTTAATTTAATGTTCCCAAAAGCAATATTTTCAAATAACTGTCAACCAAAGTGACACTGTAGGGAATGCCATTTGTATAGAACAGTTTTTAGCAATTAATTTTCACTACTCTCATAAAACCTTAATATGTTTATTAATTAACTGCCGGATTTATTAACTCAGAAAAGCAAGAGTAAGCCTTTGGAACTTTAGTGATCATTTTGCAATTGAAATAAATCTTGTCCTTTCACCTGTATCTTGCACTTATATATGTAGCAATACTTAGTATCCCGTCACAAGTATTGTTAAGTCTCTTAATTAGTCGCTAATAAATGTTTTGTAAAAAGTAGAATCTGTACAGAAAAAATATTACATAAATTGTATTTTTATCAGTTTTTAGCTTAGACACGATATTGATGCTCCCTTTTTGCCAGAATTACTGGAAGTGCCTCTTGGTTTTATATATTCAAAATTATTAAAATTGTGTCATATCAATGTGGATGTTACAATGTGAAGATAATGTATAATATAAAAATCATTCTGTGGTATCAAGTTTTATGTAGTTATTCATGCAACTTAAATCCTGCAGGTGTCTGAAGACATCCCTTTTTTTCATATCCAAATACAGAGTCTTGGTACCTAACTTACTCTGTAGTGAGATACCCATTGGCCTTCCCGCAATTTCCATGGAACCCCAGAGGATTTATTTTCTCATAGTCACATCTCCCTCCCTATAGCTGACAAATTCTTAGGCACAATTATTATCTAACTCTCTGCAACTAAGGTATATCCTTCCTCTAATCAAATAATTAGCACCAAAACTGATACTCACATTTCTGGTATTCAACTTCCAAGTTCTATAAAATAGACAGTTGTGACCTCTACCTAAACTTCTCAAGGAATTAATTCTTCATTTTATACATATTGATTTTCCCATTACCTATGAGAGCAAATCTTTATTTGTCTCAGTCAAATATATCACTGGAATATTTATACACTCTATACACACATTTTTTTCTTTTTGTATGTGAGTGCACACACACATTCTTCCAACTGCATGCAGCACAACAGAGCACAAATGACTATGTCTTCTTGAGTTATGAATTTTTTCCCTCTTCCAGATCTTTCTTCTCGTGGTGATACTGTGGTTCTCAGTGAAAGGCTGGCAATAGCTGGGAAGTCCAGTTTGAGGCTTCATTAACTTCCTTCAATTCAAATCAAAATTAGTCTTTAGTAAGGAAAAGAATTACATGCAACGTAATTTATTTGAGTCAGTTTCATCCTGATTGGATGATAATGATGGATAAATTCTAATGGAGACTGAGATCTAATGGAGACTGAGATCTGAACCAGAGTAAAGGGATACTGTGGTCATTACATGAAATATGAAGCCTCAGAGATCAGATTAGTGTGTCCTTGGCCACACTCATCCATACTTGGTCCAACTCTACATAACACTACTATACTCACTAAACCACATGGGGCGGAGTTTGAGATATGATACCCCAACCAATGTTAAAAAAGGAAAAGAAAAATTAGTTCTTAAATAATTAGAAAACCCATTGCTCGGTATGTTAGATTTAGGCACCAATTTTGCTTATTTTAGCCCTGAACCTACTTCATGTCCTGAACGTTGTCTCTGACATCATTGCTGGCTTAAGGAGGGAACCCCAGGCCTATCCTACAGAAATCTGTCAGATTTGAAGTTGTGTTGAGCTGCCCAAGCTGTATGGTCTTCTGGGCTACTGGGACCAGATAGAGCTGGGTAGGAATTGGGGAGGGGTTGCTTCATACTTTGGAGTCAGCAGTCAGCAATGGGATAGCTCCTTGGTGGAGCTGCTCCTTGCTGTACTGTCAATTTGACTGTCTTTTCAGTAGCCAGAAATGAATTCACTGAAGGCCTGGCCTCTGGTCTTCAGAGACTTTGAAGTAACTAAAGATGATATATGAGTTTTCCATTTTTTCCATGATAAATTACCACAAATGTGACTTTAGAAAAATAAATGTATTAGTTCATAGCTCTGTGGATCAGAAGTCTGAGCTTGGCTAGGTTCCCTAGTTTGGAAATCTCAAAAAACTGAAATCAAGGTGTTTACCAGCCAGGTTCTTCACTGAAGAATCCATTTCAAAGCTCACTAGGATTGTTGGCAGAAAACAATTCCTTGCGGAAATAGTGCTGGTGCTGGCACTCTTTCAGCTTTTTAAGCCACCTGTATTCCTCCTGGTATTCCTTCTTCGCCTTTCGACTTCCAAACAAGCAGTGGCACATGATTCCTTCTCACACCTTCAGACATTCTGACTTCTGACACATCTCTTCCATCTCTAGCTGAAGAAAGTTCTCTGTTTTTAAGGGCTCATGTGATTATATTGGGCCAAATAATCCATGATGATCTCCCTAGTTTAACATCTCCCCTTATATATGAAAAGTTAGGATGTGGATATCCTTGGGAGCTATAATTCTGTCTTCCACAATTCAAGAAAAGGATGAGTAGCACAATGAAGATAATAAAGGCATATGGACCACACGGTTGTCCCACATAATGGAAGTTCATGCTCATAGTGAAATTGGTGGTTCATTTTCAAAAGTCAGTAAAGGCACTGGGGAAAGCAGGGAAGATCCATTCTTAAGAATGCCGGAATAGTGACCAGCCTGGGTAACTTGGCAAGACCTCATCTCTACAATAAGCCAAAAAAGTTAGCTGGGCGTGGTGGCATGTGCCTGTGGTTCCAGCTACTTGAAAAGTGGAGGAAGAAGGATCACCTGAGCCCAGTAGGTCAAGGTTGTGGTGGCCATGAGCATGCCACTGCACTCCAACCTGGATGAAACTGACTCAAAAAAAAAAAAAAAAAGAATGCTGGAGCATCCTATTGAAAATCAAGTTAGAGTGCCAACTAACCTCTGTGAGATTTGGGTGCAATTTGGTACAATGCAATTCATACACTTAACCTTCTACCAACATATGTTGCTGCTTGTCTTACAGTCAGACTATGTGAATATTGGAATTAAGAGGTGAAAGTAGGAACTGTTCTCCTCACTACTACAGCTATCTTTATTTATGGTGTTTATAGACCCAAATTTAGTGCTAGTTGAACTCGTTGTTACTTAGTTTGTCATTGTTTCTAGACACTTTTAGTAGACAGACCTAGGAGATATGCATATAGATTCAGTGTATATATATATATTTTTTTTTCTCCCAACACTCCAAAAAGTAGAATTTATTTACAAAAAATTGTGTATTTATTCTTACAGGTTTAAACTTCAGTTTCCTTCAAAGTACTATTCGTTTGATGCAATACACCCATAGAGATGCTTTTTCCACTACTCAAAACAGCTTTTGAACTTGTCAATTTCAATGCCTTTTAGTGCTTCTACCATTTTTTGATTCACCTCTTCTACATTGGTAAAACATTTCCCTTCGGGGGCTTTTTTTCTTCTGGGGAAGCAACAACAACGACAGAACAAAACAACAGCAAAAAGAAATAAAGGTGGTTAGAGGAGCAAGAGCGAGTGAGTAGGAGGGGTGGAGCATGGAAGTCATGTCGTTTTTTGGTCACAAACTGCTGCACACCCAGTGCAGTATGGGCAGGTGCATTGTCATGGTGGAAGCCCCAGTCACCTGTTTTCCACAATTCAGGATGTTTCTTCTACAAATTGTGATGCAATCTTGTAAAAACATCCAGATGAAAACTTTGGTTGACCATTTGATCCAGAGAAGAAATCCCAAGTGTGTTTTAAGGGTCTACCCAAGAAATAAATCTGGGTTTTTTGGGTTTTTTTTTTTGGAGTCCTTTCTTGTATATATTTTTCCAGGCTGAAAAACGCTTAATTCAAATTTCAGACTATAAAGTTTTCCTTAATCTCATGGATTTTTATATTATAGATGATATTTAAAGACCAGATGAGGTCATCAAGGGAGCAAATGTAGATAGAGCAAAGGAAGATATTCCAAAGACCAAATTGTGGGGTATTCCAACAATGAAGACTGAAAGCAAATGACCGCTGAGATTGGAGGAAAACTAAAGCAGTGTGGTGTTCTGAAAACCAAGTGAAAAATAAAATTAAAGAGAAGGACACATCAATGGTAAACAATTTTGTTAATAGATCAGTTGACATTAGGTCTAGACATTGACCACTGGATTTAATACTGTGAATGTCTTTGAAGTTTTTTGATGACAATATTTGCAGTGGAGTGATGGGGGCAAAAACTGATTAAAGTTGGTGAAAAAAGCCGGGCTCGGTGGCTCAGGCTGTAATCAGCCTTTGGGAGGCTGAGGTGAGTGGATTGCCTGAGCCCGTGGATTCGAGACCCGCCTGGGCAGGCGAGACATCATCTCCACAATAAAATAAAAAAATTAGGTGGGCGTGGTAGCGCGCGCCTGTAATTCCGGCTACTTGGAAGGCTGAAGCGGAAGGATCGCCGGAGCACAGCAGGTCGAGGCTGCGGTGACTGGGAGCGGCCACTGCAGTCCAGTCTGGGCAACAGAGTGAGATTCCAACTCAAAAAAAAAAAAAAAAAAAAAAAAAGTTGGTGAAAAAAGAATGGGAGGAAAGAAATTTCAGTTAAGGAACCTAGACTAAGACTTGGGCTTAGATGTATGGGCTGTTCATCCAGAGAAGCATGAAGAAAGATCATATGAATCCATGTGTAGATGGAGAGTAAATGTCCTGAAAGCAGATCGTGATATTTCTCCTGATTTTTTTCTATTTCATTAGTGAATTCTCAAAATAAGATCTTCAGCTAGTAATGAGGGCCCAGGAAGAAATAAAATTTTGGAAAATTATTCAGGAGAGAGGTGAAGTGATTAGGTCATTAAAAGGTATTATGTCTAATAATGGCTTTACGGTCCATTGTGGTTAGAGGTTATAAACATAAAATAAGCACTGAGGGCACATTAGTGAGCTATTCTTCAACCATTTAAAGCAACATGGATGCAAACACTAAGGAGACAGAAAGTTGGATTCAACCCATGTGAGGTTTGCCAGGGAAGAACGAAAAACTGAAAGAGGAACAGGAAAATTGAGGGTATACAAAAGGACAAGATTAAAATAATGGTGTTAAGCAAATCACGTAAGGTGGGAAAATAAGAATATGAGTGTTAAGGGTTAAATTATGTTCCCCCAAAAGTTATATGGAAGTCTCAGCCTCTATACCTGTGAATATGACCTTTTTGAAAATAGGTAATCAAGTTAAGAGATCATTGGGGTGGGCTCTAATTTTAAATGACTAGTGCATTTTTAAAATGAGGAGACAAAGACAAAGTCATATGATAAGGGAGGCAGAGACCGGAGTGATGCACCTATAAAACAAGGAATTCCAAGGGTTATTAGCAAACACTAGAAGCAAAAAAGGCAAGGAAGAATTATCCTATATGATTTTCTACTCACACCTTGATTTTGGACTCATGTGAGACAATAAAACTTTGTTGTTTAAGCCACTCAGCTTGTGGTACTTTGTCACTGCAGCATTTATATATCATCTATGGTTAATTTCACATCATAATGACAGAGCTGAGTGGCTGTGATAGAGATTGTATGGTACTGCAAAACCTAAAATATTTATCATTTGTACCTTTATAGAAAAAGTTGGTCAGGACTATGAAAATGGGAATGAGAGACTGTGGTAGTCTACAACCCAGTGAAAGGTTTTACATATATAAGAGGCTATGAATATTTTGTAACATTCTATAATATGTACATTCAAAATGGTAACATTCACTGTGGACTGTGAGAATAAGCAAAGAAATCATGTCAGGGAGTGAATTTGAGCAAGTTGAGAATAGACCAAATTACATTCTCAGGGGAGAATTGCATTTCTTGGTGAGGAAAAGTAGGCCCTTTAAGCTTTCAGCTGGATAATACTATCTTCCCTTTATTGCGCCAATAACCACCTGTTAGACACTGAAAAGTCTAACACTTACAGTATTATGATGTTTACTCACTATTTCTGATGACAAAGACTGATTGATTGCTGAAATAAAATATTTGGTCTTTCAGTATCTGGATATACCATTGCTTCATTGTAAGGTTTAAGATAAACCTTACATTTCCTACAATCTCTTTTTTTCCTTTTGTAGCAAAATGTGATTTTAATAATGTTGATTAACTATCCTGACCATTATGTGAACTGAAATCATATATGTAATGTGATGTGTTACCATCAAGTCATTTAGTGCTTTATTTGCAATATGCTTTTAAATGTATGATATAATTTAATCTTTAAAACAACTCTGTACATCTATTTTTGTTTTTTTCTTAACAAAACAAAATCTGTTTCACAAAGGATAAAGTTGAGACTCATCAAAATTAAGTGACCAGCCCAGGGTCTCAGCCATTTAAGAACAGGGAGAATCTTGGGTCATTCTGGTAGCAAATTCATTTATTGGTTGGAATCAAATGTAAGTGAATACTGTTCAGAATCCTCTAAAATTGTTATCTTGGAATTTTTTTTCTTTTTTAGAATTATAGAATTTCTTAGTGCAGGGATTTCTTTTTTCCTTAGAATTGGGTAGAAGAAATAATTGAATGCCAAAAATTCAATGTATTTTCCTTCTTTTTCTGTTTTCAAGACTCAGAAATTATGGATATGAAAAATTGATCGTATCTCTAAGAATTAACTGTTTCTGTAGCTCTGCAGAATTTTGATTCTGACCTAATATTTGGTCAGAAAAGAAAACCATGCAGTAATTTAGCCCAAGAAACTTTTTTCAAAAACAAAACAAAGCAAAAACAAAAACAAACAAACAAAAACACAAGGATCCCAGTGATGTCCCTGAGGAACAATTGGCTTAAAAACTTTTTGGAAGGAGAAGGAGGGGTCTTTGTTACAAACTTCCGTCCCTCCTCTGGCTTCTGTTCCCTTACCCTCTGCCCCCTGCAGAGTTGTGTTTTCTGGGAATCAGCAAGTAAGATCACAAGTGGTCTTTTCTTTTTTCACTCTCTCCCATAAAGAAAGCTTTATCACGTGTGGCCTTAAACTTGCAGCAAATTGCAAAGAAATGGCTCAAAGGCTTCAGCTCTTTCTGTGCCCTGGGAGCTGAGATTCACGTCAGTGGCCTTGCCAGCGTGGCCAATTCTCTGCAGACTGCCAGAAAAAAGAGGCCAGGAGGAAAGAGGAAAGAAAAGAGACTGCCCAGGGGTGAGACCATGTCCCTCATCTTTTCTTTCCCATAATCTGCTCTGTGTTCACTCAAGCTCTTCCTACCTGGCAAAATTGTTCAAAATTGCTCTGGAATTTGCCTCAGTTTCCTCTTTCAGTCTGTGGCGTGTGGCTTGGCCTCTTAGTGAGCACATTGACTGGAACTGACTATCTTTGATCTCTACCTCCAGGTAAGATTTGGTTTTCTTTTTTTGTATTTTGTGACTAGTATGCCTGATTCTCTCAGGAAAGAAGTTAATAAGCCCTTAATTTTTGCACTACTTGTATTTTATCCATAACAATCTCAATGAAAGTTGATGGACCTCTTTTGTTAGTTTGGTGGAAACAGGAGAGAAGACTTTTTAAATAAGTCAGATAAACTCAAATCTGAGTTCAAATTTTGACTGAAAAACTTATTAGCTAGGTAGCTTTTGACAAGTCACTTAACTGCTTTGAGTCATACATTTTAAAAATGGGAACGATAATACTAAACTGGTTGGATTGTTTCAGGATAAAAAAGTACACACATTTCCTGGCACCAAAATAGTACTTATTAAATATGAATCTGACACAAATAATTATTTGTATGAGGAAGGTATTAGTTTCCAAAGAACATAAACTCCTTCTCATCAAGTACCCTGAGGTTATTTTTTAGTTCATCTGAAGGAAAGCCTCCTGGTGTCCAGAAGTCAAGCTAGGACAGAGGTTTCCCTCATGGGAGATGACTAAGAGAAAAGAAGGAGGGGACTGGCTGCCTTTAAGGACTTTCTCTGCAGTGGTCCTTGGAACTGACTGCAGGATAAAGTCCTATTCACTGTTTCAGACACAGGGGTTGAGTGCATCTGAGCGACCTAACTACAACCTTCTTAAGGCACCTGCACTCTGCATTTAGACTAAGGATTGATTTTCAAATCCATCTGAACATATAATTCACCTTTTTGGAGCGCTAATAAATTTTAAAACTGTTTGGTTTGTTTTCCTTTGGTTTCCAAAATAAATTATACGCTAACCCAATGTATTGAATGAAACTTTGTCATATGTCTTTTCCTGGAAGAATCAATTCAAATGGCTGGAGATCAATTAAGGATTTGCCAAGTACAAATCCTTCTGAATAACTGTGTGCTCTTGCTCTACTTCTGCAGTTGCAAATGAAGAGAGAGAGCCCACATGCCCCAAGGATCTTTCCATTCATATCTTTGAGCTTCCTTCTTCCTTTTCACAATGAACTGTAGCCTCCTTGGAACATGCTATACTTGCAGTGATTTACATTAGCCGTCAACATAAAATTATGTTTTCAGTACATTTATGCAGTGTCAATATTTTAAGCTGGATATTAGTTTGCCCTAACACAATATCAACTAAGATTACTGTAGTTATTTTTTGTGAACACTGCTGAATCCAATTAGAACGATATTTGTGTCAGCACCTCCAAATTAAGAAGACTCAAAATGTGTTTTAGTGTCTCAGGTTTTAAAATATTAATATGATTATCTTTTTAACATTGCATTCTAGATGTAGCCCTTTGAATCTTTTAAGATAAATTTTAGGATCAATTATAGCATATTTTATTATTGGACAATTTATTTGCATTTTCTGATCATTGGTTTTGCATTATAAGTGATAAGAAATAATGAGACATCTGAACCCCTAAAACAGAAGGCCTATTTGAATTATATACTTTATTTTTTAGAAAACAGATTGCATATTAAGCTGTAAAGTTAATATTATTTGTTTGTATTTTAAAGTCTTTATGGTTTATGTATTCATTGCCTGGTGACATTTTTAATACTTAAAAATATGTTTTGTATAAGTAATACATGTTCATTTCAGAAAAATTAGAAAATATGGAAACACAAAGATTAAAAAATCATTTGCAATACTACCAACTAGAAATGTGTTATCTTTTGTTTATAATTTTTTGAAGCTTTGTCTCTATACATATGCATATGTGAATACATGTATGTTGCTTTTATAAAATAGCTTATTATATAGACTCTTTTGTGGAATATATTTCAAAAATAAAAATCAACTCTATAATCAACATAGATCTATATAACTATATTTACTTGTTTACACAATCTCCAATGGTTTTAAAACATTGCATTACATTAATATACTATAATTTGCTAGACATTTAGGTCGTTTTGTTTTGATTTTTTTTTAAGCAATTGGTCTCCCTAGGAGTTCAATTAAAGGTACTCAGTAGTTTTGTAGTAAAGACATCTATTTAAGCCGGGCTCGGTCGCTCAGCCTGTAATCCGGCGCCTTGGGAGGCTGAGGTGAGTGGATTGCCTGAGACTGCGGGTTCAAGACTCGCCTGGGCAACTTGGAGAGACCTCATCTCTACAATAAATCAAAAAATCAGCCGGGTGTGGTAACGCGCGCCTGTAATTCCGGCTACTCGGAAGGCTGAGGCGGAAGGATCGCCGGGGCCCAGCAGGCGAGGCTGCGGTGGTCGGGAGCGGCCACTGCACTCCAGTCTGGGCGATGGAGTGAGACTCCAATTAAAAAAAAAAAAAGAAGAAATCTATTTAACATTCTACAACCCAGTATTTCCCAAACCCCTTTTTTATTGTGGTGGCAAAATATTATTCTGGAAAAGTAGTCTTAGTGGTTCAGTGGATCTCTGAAGTTGGCTGTTGATACGAGATGCTGGTAAATAAATATCTTTTTTTTGTTTAATTTTTGTTTTCAAATCAGGAATGGATGTTGAATTTTATCACCTGATGTTTTCCGTCTACTGAAATATTATTATTATTATTATTGAGTTGGATTCTCATTCTGTCGCCCACACTGGAGTGCAGTGGCCGCTCCCGGCCAACACAGCATCGACCTGCTGGGCTCTGGCGATCCTTCCGCCTCAGCCTTCCAAGTAGCTGGAACTACAGGCATGAGCTTATTATTTTTAAGTTTGAAGACTTTATGTGATAATTTAGGTGAATAAAGTTCCCAGTACTAATTTATTGTTGCATCTTTTAGAATAATACTAATTATGACATTACTATATATTATATTAATTAATATCATAATATTAATTAATTTGAATTTGCTAGTATTTTATTTAGAATTTGATAACCTATAGACTTGATCTGATGTTTTTCTTTTTGTGCTATCTTTGTGAGATTTTGTTATCAAGATAATTTTAGTTTTGTCAAATGAATGAAGACAATGATCATTTATTTCCATTATCTGCTATCTGTCCTTAAAGAATATCCCTTGATAAGGCATTCCTTTTACATCATTTATCCTTAGTGGCTTTGTTCAGGGGATAGTTAGAGAGTGTTTTTGACAATGTCTTTCTTGGCAATTTTTCTCTTCTGGCTTGTATAATTACAGCTAATTAACATTTGCTAAAAAGTTATCCATTTTGTCAAGATTTTAAAGTTATTTCTGTATGTTGCATATAATTTTTATGGTTTATACTCCTAAACATCTGTGTTTTTATTCTATTAATATTATATCCCTGTATCTTTGATTTTGATCTGGATTAATATTATTAGCTCTGGCTTGTTTACTTATTTGGTTTTTACATTTTTTTCACTCTCTTTTATTTACTTTGTCCATTAAAAAAATAAATTATGAGTGTTTATAAAATTAAACAATATTCATGCCTAATAATAATTTTTTAAAGGCCCTTATTCTCCCTTTTCTTTACTCATTTTCCACTCCCCGAAGGAATACTTAACGTTTAAATTGTCTAGGCCTTATGTTATTTGACTTTATATTTCAAAACAAAATGTTTATGCTATTACTTGATTCTTCAGTTTAAGATAGTATCTGTGAATTCGAACTATGGAGGTTGAGGTTTAGTAAACACAGAAAAAGCATTGCATAAAGTCAAGATAGTGTAGACATTGGCAGAATTAGCCTAAATTTCTACCATGGTACCTAAAATTTTACTCCTAGTGTTATTCTTTTAGTTAGTGATAAATTGATATAGAAGATCTGTATTAATGTAAAATTGTGTCACCTGATAATATTAGGTGTATCCGGAAGTTATATCATTTTTGAAATCCCCTGACTTAGATTACATTATCAGGCAGGTACTGAGCCAGGTGGCATCCTAAAGAAGTAGGGTCATAGGATATGTAAATATTGATGTGAACAGGGAGAAAATATGTTTGGTCAGGACAAAAGAGTGAGGGGAGGTGGAAAATTAGGCATAGGCAGAAAGGAATGCCAGCATTGTCCTTTCACTTGAATTAAATATAAGCCTGAAGTACAAATGATGCTACTTCCTTATTTTTCAAACTAAAATGTTACACAAATTGGATCTCTTTTTCTGTGTCATATTTTAAACCTCACTTTGGATGCTTCAGGAATTATAAAATGCTTTAAAAATCTATGATGGGTGTAAACCTTTTCTATTTATTTTGCTAGGAAGATAGATTTAAAGGTTTTAAAGACTTAATTCTAATGAATAAATATTCAAATGCTTGAATTCCTCTCCTTACTTTCCTACTTACTTCTAGTTTAAGCTGGCAAGTTCACAAAGTTAGCAAAATTCTGTCTTGTTATTTATTCCAAAGGCAACATTTAAATTTTTCTTTGCCATAATGAAGCTTAAACTGGAGAAATTGAGAAAGAATTCTGGCTACAGAGTCCCAACAGCAGGATTACTTCATCAAATATCCTGGTTGATTTTAGTTGAAATATTTGCCAACTTACTGTGGTAGCAAAAAGTAGCTTCACTTTAAATTATGACTACAGAATTGTGGACCACTGTTGAATAAAAACATTATTTAATAAATTGTACATTATTGAATAATAATTATTATTATTTTCTTCTAAAATCAACTTTGACAGATCAAAGTCAAGGAACATTTTTATAATGGATACTTCATCCAAAGAAAATATTCAGTTATTCTGCAAAACTTCAGTGCAACCTGTTGGAAGTCCTTCCTTTAAAACAGAATATCCTTCTTCAGAGGAAAAGCAACCATGTTGTGGTGAACTAAAGGTAGAGTAACAAAGAATTAGGTGGAGTTAATACTCTTGGCTTTCTATCTAAATATCTTCTATGTAATAAAGTCAGAACAAGAATTGTTTTCTTTTTAACAAAGTGATCTGAGACCTTACATGTGGTACAAACAATCTCTGCCTGACCTTGTAGTTTAAATAACTTTCCTGTGTTCATCTGAATGCTCCTCTTAAATAGAAAAGTGAGAGATAGTAGAAACTAATACTTATTGAACTTCTGCTATGTACCAGAAATTGTACCAAGCGCTGAAATAAAATTTAATCTATCAAACATCTACATTATCTCCATTTTTACAAGTAAATTATTTTACAAATAAAAATGGGAATCAAGTTACACAGGAGGGTGAAGAGTAGCTTTTTAAATGGTGCTTTGTGTGACTACAAGTTCCCACTCTTTATTTATACCAAACATTAATCCAACAAATATGGGGTTTTTTGCATACACACTTACCCGCCTTACGAATACTCCATTATAGACCTGTGTCTAGAAAAATACATAAGCAAGATATCCAAAAGTGTTTTCATTGAGAAAGAATTTGAGTATGAATTTAATAAATATATGAGTTGACTTAAACATATGGAATAGTAATTCCATTTTTTCAGTCTATATATTATGTTCCCTGCTGGAGCACACGCCATTACTGTGAAATATGTAATCACAAGTGCTAGATTTGTGATAAAATGCCAAGTGTTTGCCTTATAGTTTTATTTTATTTGAGTTTAGTTTTTTACCTATGAATGGCTCCTTCATCTCTTTGTCTCATCATACACTGAATCTATTTTCTTTTTTTTGTTTTTTTTTGTTTTTTTTTGAGTTGGAATCTCACTCTGTAGCCCAGACTGGAGTCTCACTCTCTAGCCCAGACCACAGTCTCGACCAGCTGGGCCCCGGTGATCCTTCCACCTCAGCCTTCCAAGTAGTGGAACTACAGGCGCGTGCTACCACGCCCGGCTATTTTTTAAAAAAATATTTTATTGTAGAGATGAGGTCTCACCAAGTTGCCCAGGTGGGTCTTGAACCCGCGGGCTCAGACAATCCAATCCACTCACCTGGGGCTCCAAAGCACGGGATTACAGGTTGAGCCAAGGATCCTGGCTGTATCAAAGCAGTGTCCTTTGTTGGAGGGTGAAAGAAAGGGATAAAAAGGAATTCAAAATACATTTTGAATGAAACTCAGCATATGAGCACTTTAAATTCCAAGAGAATTTGGGTTTTCAGAAATCTGCATGTGCTAGAGGCTGAAGGAAACTTGTATTGGTGCTTTAATTAAATCTTCAATAACAACAAAAAAAAAAACCTGATATTATACATTGTTCTTAGTTTGTGTTTTTGTTTGTTTGCTTAGCAAGTTTCCAATTGTGTGTAAAGCTGGAGTCAAATGAAATGTGCCTGTCATATTTTCCAGGTGTTCTTGGGTGCCTTGTCTTTTGTTTACTTTGCCAAAGCATTGGCAGAAGGTTATCTGAAGAGCACCATCACTCAGATAGAGAGAAGGTTTGATATCCCTTCTTCACTGGTGGGAGTTATTGATGGCAGTTTTGAAATTGGTAGGTATTGCAGATGCTTGACTTTACTTTTAAGCTCAACATCTTCTAAGCATGACTAAATGACATCCTCTCTTCATTCTATTGTCTGCTGAATTCTGATTCTTTGTAAAATCATGTTTGGACAGAATTTGCCATGACCTTATGCTACAGTAGAAGCAATTTGCTCATTCATAACACCAACAAATTTGCCTCCATAAATTTGCCTCCCCAAGTACTAATTATTGTATGACTCACAAAATTCAGAGTTCTCAGTGTAAGAGACTTTCTTGGAAAAGCTAAGATGCTATTGGTATTTTGAGCTATGTGTACGTAGGAAGTGTCTTTACAGAAGATATATCCTGGGGGCCTTATGATTCAATTTTAGAAATTTGAAAGAAACCAAATGAGATCTACCACAAAATCTATTGCAATGATTAAAGAAGTTAAACCATAAAAGGGATTTTCTACTAGTGACCTATTAAGAAGAAAAAAGAGATTCTATTAACAAGAATACAAGATCAGAGCAGGCAATCAAAACTTTATTTTCAGGTGTTTTTGGTTAGCAAGAGACTATAGAACTTGAAAAGACTCAGTGATTTTAGTCACTGTTTGGAAGTACATTAAAGAGTATATACATCCTACTTCATTTGCTTCCTGAATTGATACACCAAGAGGATTTAATTCTTTGTTGAAGTAAACAAAATAGTACCCTCTGTAGGCCTTAACACCTGTTTGGACTCAAATACATGCTATAGTTAAACCTCTAACTGCTCCAATTTTAGCTTGACCAAATGACATTTAGAATAGTGAAGGGATATTTTTCAACTCTTCCACAATTTATTAATTTTAGTTCACACTATATATTTTAGTCTTTACTCTGAATATCAGTGAAACAATTTTTAAAAATGAATAGGTAACCTTTCACTTCAAGCTTTTGATTTCCAAATCCATCTTTTATTCCTCCCAGAATGAAATTCCTAAGTGTCAATCAAACAAATGATTGGGCAAACCTGTGATGCAAGTTTTGAATTGAATTAAGAGACGTTTTAAGCCATTTTAAAACATCGAATTCAATAAATAATTTTACCCTTAGAATCGTCTAGAAGAATTAACATGAATTTAGAGTCAAAGTCTTTTTCCACTTCCTATGAAAATTTAGCACTCTCTATCAAATATTGACTCTCACTCTCAAGTTGCATCAGAACTGGGAATTCAAGAAAAAATTTCATCCAGGTCATTTATAAGTTTCTTCAGCTCAAAAATTGTTTTTATATAATTATCTAGAGTGAGATTTACAGACAAATGAATTTTCTGACCTTAGTCTTACTTCTTTTGCCTCTATCTTCATTTGTTCCTTTCATTACCACCCTTTATCTTCATTACTCTATATTGTAGAATAATGTCCTTTATCCTTTGCTATCTCTTGGCATTATCATCTAATGTCCACATACTGAAGACTCAAGTTATCCCTTAAGTAAAATTTTTACTTGTTTGTTTTAATAACAAAGGCTTTTTATCAAAAGTGACAGTCACCAAGAAAATAAAAGGTTTTTCATATTATAACATCTTAATAGTTCTCAGATTTTAATTATTTGTTTAAAAATGTTCTCTATATACTTTATTCTAAATATTTAAAAGTTTTGTTTTTTGCATTTTAGTATTTAATCAATCTAAAATAGATTTCTAATATGGTATGATGTAGGAATCTCTTTATACTATTTTAACCAAATGTCCAGTCACCACTAATTTGGCTGAATTCTTTATAATGCGTTTTTTTTTTGTTTGTTTTTTTTTTTGAGTGTGTAGTGGCACACTCACAGCTACCACAGTCTCAACCTCCTGGGTTCAGGCGATCCCTTCTCTTCAGCTTTCCAAGTAGCTGGAACTTCAATTACCATTTCATAAATCTGTTTATCCTTGACTCAGTGCAAGGCTGGCTTAGTGATTATAGTTTTATAATTAGCTTTGATAGCAGACAGGAAAATCTCCAACTTTGTCCTTCAAATTTTCTTAGATATACTTGTATTAGTTTTCGGAAACATTCTATTTGGTTTGATTAAAATCACATGACATTTATGAATCAGATCATGTAGCTGACATTTTTTATAGTGAGTCTTTCCATATATGAACATGTTCCATATTCCATCTATGAACATAGTATAAATCTTCATTTAGTCAGGACTCTTTAAAAGAGTTTTCAA
The DNA here is from genome assembly GCF_000164805.1 of Carlito syrichta. Lineage (NCBI taxonomy): Eukaryota > Metazoa > Chordata > Mammalia > Primates > Tarsiidae > Carlito > Carlito syrichta. The sequence goes on along the minus strand of NW_007246108.1, from coordinate 216,852 downwards.
TATTTAAAAAAAAAATTTCTATAAATATATTACTAATCTTTGTTAGGTATCTTACATTTTAAAAATTTTAGTTTCTATTGTGAAAATATTTTTTGTTACATTTTCTATTTGATAATTCCTGGAACATAGGAACAATATTGACTTCTAAATGTTATTTGTGTGCAACAACTTTGTTGAAATTTCATTAATTTTAATTGATTAGCCATAATAATTGTAAAGTTTTCTGCATAGACAATTGTATTGTCTGAAATAAAAGACAATTTTTATCTTTCTCTCCAACTCTTAGATTTTTATTGTTGTTGTTGTTGTTATTGCCTTATTGCATTGACCTAAGTACTACATTGAATAGAAGCAGTTGCAATGGGCATCTTTCTCTTGTATTTGACCTGAATGAAAATGCTTTTAAAATTTTACTATTAAGCAATGTATTTGTGTTTGGGTTTGACAGATACATTTTAAAAGTTGGTTTGCTGAGATATATATTTTTTCTATCATAAATGAGTGTCTAATTGTATTGAGTGCTTTTATGATATCTATTACAGTAACCATAAAATTGCTCTTCTTCTAGTAATATAGTGATTTAATCATTAATCATTAAGTTTTTTCTTCTTTGATCATATCTTTGTACTCCTGTAACAAATTTTACTTGGTCAGGATGTGTATATTTTTATACTTTATTCAGTATGCTAATATTTTGTTTGGGATTTTTACATCCATCTTCATAATTAAACTTTGACTATAATTGTCTTATATTGTCCTTGCCTGATTTTGGTTTCAAATGCATTTTAGTCTTATAGGATGTATTGAGGAGCTTTCTTTCTTTCCTATTATCTGAAATTATCTGAAATTATGTGTGTGTGTGTGTGTGTGTGTGTGTGTGTGTGTGTGTGTGTGTGCGTGCGCGCGCACACACAAAAATAAAAAGAGAGCGAGAATCTGTAACTTTAAAATTTGGTGAGATATATTTGTGAACCTGTTGTCTTTATCAGATACAATGATCTGGAATGATAATAATGATGTGAAAGAATTTTGATATTCAATTTTTTAAACATGATTTATCACCATTTATTTTCAAGGTGTATCTTCTGAGAACTCAGAAAGGATACTGAATAAAGGAAGCAAAAACTTCCATAGTAGCACAGATGCTAAAATTGTATTATCTTGTATTTGACTTTCTCATTAATGTAGCACAGAAACAGCTTGTAAATACATATTCTTTATTTTGTGGTGCTGGTGGAATGTAGTTGGATGGGGGAGGGGATTGCCTGTAAACTGAAAGTCAGCTTTCACTTTATTTTGATTTACTTACTGTGGTACATTAACAAAAGTATAGATATACTTATTGATATAATGTCAACTTTGATAAATGTCAAGTGGGAAATCTCATGCTTAATTATTATTTTTAAATATGAACATTAAGAAGAATTTAATTCTTCCTCGAGCCATAAAGACTAGAGCCTCTGTGTGAGTTACATTTCTCACTATCATGATTATTATCCTCTAAGCTATAAAAATTACTACTCTTTTTCCAATTGACTAAAACTGGCAATATGACTGAACAGTAGTAGTAAATTAGATGATTGCTTACAGATGTAGGGAAACACACTCTTGCTAGAAAACATTGAGGAGAACTTCAAAGCAAAGCTACCCATCAGCTTTCACAATCAGTTCCTTGGAAATTAAGCTCTTATTCTCTCTAGCACTATAGTTCTTAACAACTAAATATGTCAAATAAAAGTAGCTAAGTCTTTAAAACTTCTTGGAATCTACGATCCTAAACAATATTTATCAAAGCATGTTCCAGAAACCACCCCTGTCAACATACTTGAGTTAGTATTACAAATGCAGATTTCTTGGCCTGCTCCCAAATCCATGGATCAGAAACTATTGGGACCCATCAAGAACCTACATTTTAAACAAGTTTCCAGTTCCCTTACTATCCCCTTTCATCAATTTTTATAAAGCACAGCAAAAGCATGATGAATCTTCCCAAAAGCATGTCTAATTAGTTGTCACCATCATCAACTAAAAGTAATGTTTCACATGCTTCACTAGAGATATTTTAGAAAGGCATAATTCCTATCTTCAAAAGCCCCATATTCATTAATTATTTTTTTCAAAAAGAGATAGATGGACATATTTTATATTTCATAAAATTTGTGTTAACACTGGGGTTATATATTAATATATACTTGAAGTTGTCTATGTGTAATAATTTTTATTTCTATTTTGAGTATTTTCTGTAAAGGTTTATAAACAAATTATAAAGTATCATTTGTGTAAATATAGTCTCATCATTTTATTTCATGTAACATGAAATACAGCTGTGTTTGGTCTACTTTTTCTATAGGGGATATCAACTAAAAAGAGAATTTGTGATGTATACATCATGAGCAATTGGAAAACTAATAAAAGTTTTAGTAAAAAACTTGAATGAATGAAGACACAATAAGGAAGTTTGCTTCAAAACTACCGAAGAATATTTAAAAGAGCATCTTTAGGAAGCCTACTATAGTATGCTTAGCTGATAAAATACTTCAAAAGGACAAATACATAGATTGAGTAAAATGAGGCAGGAGAGGTGGTATTAAAATTTTGACCAAGGAATGAGGTGAGTGAAATGATGAGTATGAAGACAACTTCAGGAGTCATCTCAGATTTAGAAAAAAAGGATGGTGGAGAGAGAGTTTAGTCAAAGAAAACCATTGCTATATCTGCATATATAATACATACACTCATTTGGTTATGCTGTTGACTTTTTTCTAAGTTCTCAACTTATGAATGTGTTATTCTTTCCTCCAAAGGGAATCTCTTAGTTATAACATTTGTTAGCTACTTTGGAGCCAAACTTCACAGACCAAAAATAATTGGAGCAGGGTGCCTGATCATGGGAGTTGGAACATTGCTCATTGCAATGCCTCAGTTCTTCATGGAGCAGTAAGTCTAAAGCAATCATCTTTCTCTTGCCTTATCAAACAACTGAATTTCTCCCTTTTATAACCATTATTTCAATTTAAGCCAAACCCATGATAATTTTTGTCTTATTTTAATTCACTCTCTTTGATACAATTTTAGGATACTTTTATAATTTTACTTGTGACAATAATCTGTAAAAAATATTTTGACAGACTATATTGATATCATTAAGATTAAAGAAAAATTTTTACTATGTTTTGAGTCAAATGTTTTAATTTAGGTAAGGAAACAAAATATACAAATGAAAAGAAATTAACGTGGTAAATGTCAAAAGAGTAACAAGTGAATGCTACAGGTAATAAATACTGGATCACAGTACACTGGCTGGCAGATAATTGACTCAGGGGTGTATAATCAACTCAAACAACTGTTCAATGTTCAAACAGTATCTCTTGGTCCTTTATCAATGGAGGAGAGAGAGGTATCTGTAGCCTCTAACTCTAAGGTCTACTTTTGTTGCTGTTGTTAGTACTTTCATTAGTACCTTCACACAATTATAGGAGTTCCAAAGATTTTCACCTTTACTATATCATCTGTACCCTTACAACAACCTACAGAGTAGCAGAACTTTACTGTAATTTTTTTCAGTTTAGAGCTGAGGACCCCTTGACTTGAAGAGTTTAGTGACTTTTTCAAGGTTTGGTGGCTTGTAATTATAGAAGCAGAACCCTCTGTCAGGTCTTCTGCCTTTTCAGACTTTCTTTAGAAGGCTTTCCATGCTGCCTCCCTTCTCTGTGTTTTTACCTTTTGTCAACTAAGTGAAATGCCTACCAAAATGTTTCAAAGCAAGACAATATTTTAGAAAATTGCCTATCAAGTGACACTTTGATTATTGTCCACTTTAGATCATAACATTTTAAAGCTGGAGAGCCATAGAAATGATCTGGTCTGAACTATTTCTAAAATTCCAAAATCACTTATGTAACTACAATCATATTTTGACCTCCCTGGCCAAACCATAAAGGTAGGGCACAGGATCCTCTGAGTGGGAGCTTCCCTACTCACTTGGATGAATTATCTGAATCTTTAATTTTTACTTGGAGGAGGATCTGTGGTTTGGGGACTTTTGCCTGCTACGTAGACAACTCTCTGGCTTCCTTCTACAGGGCAGAAGTTTCTTTGGATCACAGATTCTTCCAAAGGGTTTAGTGGAAGGAGGAGGGAAAGGAGAAGGCTGAGGAAATGGGTCTACAAACTGTCTATTCCCTACTTGATTCATAGCTTTGCCACTGTTGTCTGATTCATTGTGCCTCTATGAAACAATTTTCCCAGGGGAAAATAATTCCACTACTAAAAAAAAATAAAAATTTGAAAGTAGTAGTTGCAGAGGATAGATAAATACGTGACTCTGACCTCCCTCTAAATCAGTAGCTCTTCTTGAGTATGTGATTTATCCTTTCTATGCCTCAGTTTCTACATCTTAAAAGGGATATTAAAAGTAATACCGGCCGGGATCGGTGGCTCAGCCCGTAATCCCGTGCTTTAGGAGGCCGAGGTGAGTGAATTGCCTGAGCCCACGGGTTCGAGACCCGCCTGGGCAACTTGGCGAGACCTCAACTCTACAATAAATCAAAAAAATTAACCGGGTGTGGTAGTGCGCGCCTGTAGTTCCAGCTACTTGGAAGGCTGAGGCGGAAGGTTCGCCAGAGCCCAGCAAGTCGGGGCTGCGGTGGCTGGAAGCAACCACTGCACTCTAGTCTGGGCGACTGAGTGAGACTCCAACTCAAAAAAAAAAAAAAAAAAAAGAGTAATACCTAGCTCACTATGTTGTTGCAAATATTGAGATAACACAGGTAAAATGCTTATTAAAGTTCCCAACATAACTTTTAACTGTGTCATCATTGTTTTGATCAATCCTCCTTAGCTAATTAAGCTACCTGGTTTTAACCAGCAATTGTTTTTGTCTTAAAGTTGTGGTATTCAGATGGATAATTTAATCACTTCAACTTAATGACAGATATAGAATGCTCATACAAGAAAATCGGTGAAAGAAGTGTATCTATGAGAAGGTTAGTCAGCCAAGTTAGTGCTGACAAGGGACAGAGACTTAGATTTTTGTCCACTACCTTTTCTATGTTGGAGGATATATTTGTTTGGTTTTTAGTGTCTACCACTTGCCAGCTACTAGGCTAGGTAATGGTACCATTTCAGTTAGAAAACACAACAAAATAAAACACTTGCACGCACACACAATTTCTTTCTTCAAGAAGTTTGCTCTTTACTGAAAATCATCATAGTAATTTCTTTTCAGTTTTTCACAGCATTAGTCACCAATTGGGTACTTATCCAAAATGAGGTTCTTATTCTCTAAAAGATGACTATATTCTGTCTCCTCAGCATAAACACTTTTTTTTTTTTTTTTTTTAGAATGCAGGATTTTTTGAGAGGATAAAAAAACTCCTAGAGTGAGAGGGGACCTGAGGGGGTTACCCACATAAATACTCTTAATGTACAACAAAATTTGTTAATCGTGATAGCAATTGTTGAGGGCCTACCTCCAGCAGGCTGTACTACTTAGCTTTATGTGTGTTTGGTCATCTAATTCATGAATGTAACAAATACAATATGTATTGATCATTGTCCTAGATATTGGGGATAGTGTAATGACAAAAATCTCTGTCCTTATGGATCTTATGAGGAGGGAAAAGAAAGTAAACAAATAAATATAATTTATCAGGTAATGATAAGAACTTGAGAAAAAATAACCCAGTGAAGACACATAAAGAGTGTGTGTGTGAGGGGAGTTGTTGTAATTTACAGTAGGATAGTCAAGGTATATCTCAGGGAGATCATGGTATTTCAGGAAGATCTGAAGAAAGTAAAGGGGAGAGCCATTAAGCTATTTGGGGAAGAAGACTTCTAGCCTAGATGAGCAGTGAATGCCAAGGTCCTGAAGCAGGAGGGAGGCTGTTGCATGGATGACCTGCAAGGAGGCCTGTGTGGCTAAAGTAGAATGAGTGAGAAGGAAGCAAAAGAAGGTACACTATGGGAAGTAAAAGGGAATAGGAGAATGTGTCAAAGGTATTTCTCAAACTTTTACTGACATTTGAATTACCTGGGGGTCTTTGTAAAATGCAGACTGTGATTTAGTAGCCCTGAGGTTGGGGCTAAGATTCAGCTGACATTGCTGGTCTGTAGACCATCCTTTGATCTGTAAGTTTAAACCAATCGCAAGGATATTAGCTTCTCCTCTAAATGAGATGGAAAGTTGGTGGAGAGTTTTGAGCAGAGTGACACGACCTGAACTATATTTAAAAAAAAATCACTGACTGGTGCTTGAAAATTGACTCTTGTGGGCCCAGCTTTGAAGCTAGGATACTATTTAGGGGACTACTGTTGAATTTTATGCATCACAATCAAGAGAGTGTCAGTGGGGATTTCAATGCAGGCCAGAACTAAAGCCCCTAGTGTAAAAACATCTATACTATTTGGTCCCCTGTTCAATCACTTCTTTGTCTCTTCATCCAACAGAGTATAAATAGGTACAAGTCACATCTATAGCTCTCAGTTTTCAACTAAGAAAATTGAAACCTAAAGGTTAATTATTTTTTAGTGTCACAGATAGTAGCTAGTGACGAAAGTGGTGCTGCCAAAAGATTTCATTTATTCAAAATTAAGATAATTATGATGCCTGCAATAGTTATATTTTGACAGAAAGAACTGAGAAAGTTCAAATAATTAAAGTTGTTCAAAATACTACATAATTACCATCGATGCTCACATTAATAGCTTTGAGGCATTGTAATAGTCCATGAGATCTCTGTAATTATTCACAGAAATTATATTTACCATGATTTTAATGGTAAATGTTCTCCTGTGTAGTTAAAAATTGCAAACAATTAACCTCATTAAGTGGTTATTAACCTATTTTTGTCAAGGAACCATTTGATAAAACAATAAAAACTGTGAATCTCTTCCCTTAAACATTCATACATTATAAACGTACATACAAAAATGTTCTTACGGTTTTAGTGGGGCTCATGGACCCACTGAAGCATAGGTTATACAAAACAGATGTAAGGTAACCCATTTATCAGCCTGAATATTTTGTATCATTTTGTTAACATGCTGAATAAACAGACTTTTACCATTAACATACCAAATACATTACCGTGATCACTAGCATTTGGTCACTAGTGCTTGAACAAAATGAGAATCAAGATGATGTGATATCTTCTTACTAGATATCTTTTCCCTGGAGATATAGAACTCCAAAAGGAACAGGAAACCATACACATGAAGGATAATTTGAATGTAAAAGTAGATCTGGGTGATTGTAGATAGCGTTATCACAGTTCCACCACAACCATCATTACCTTATAAACAGAGAAAAGGGTGGCAATTCAAAATAACTCGGATTCAGATTAATAAACTGTGGAGAAAAAGCAGAATACCATCTAGATAAATGGTTCAAAAGCCCACGTATCATTATCCATTCTCTACAATCAGCCTTACAGTTCTATAAATTTACAACTCAAAAGACATTGCGCTGATGGCCCTAAATTGTTCAATTATTGTCTTTTCTCTAAGTCATAGATAATCATGATTCTATCAAGTGTTGGATACATTTTCACCAAGGAAGTAGGTGATTTATACCCATTATTTTATATTAAAATGAATCACTGTGAATAAGTCTTACCTTTAATTTTTTTCACTAATTGACTGGCCCGGGTATGGTGGTCTATGAACCAGATATTCTGACTTTCTCTTTAGCAAACTCAGCTGCTACATGCTGGTTCAGTTTGGTAATTCAGATTCAGAGATAGCTTCAAGCGTAACAAGGCACCCTAATGAATCATGTAGCATATACAATAATTTTAGCATGATGTTAATGAGTTCATCATGAAGAAAACATTCTTTTATACAGGTACAGATATGAGAAGTATTCTCCTTTCTCCAATTCTACTCTCAGCATCTCTCCGTGTCTCCTAGAGTCAAGCAGTCAAATACCAATCTCAGTTATGGAAAAATCACAATCCAAAATAAATAACGGTAAGATAATTTTTTAAAAATTTGACTTAGCAAACTCTTTAAGACTTTATATGTGCTTTAGTATGGGCAAAAATATCTCTGAGTTTTGCTCTCAAAAGCATTATTACTTGAGATATTATTTAGTGCCATAAAAATTTCTGGACTATAAAGCAGTATATGACGAAAGCCTAAGAAAATATACAGATATTCAAATCTTATGGAAATAAGAACATTAATTCTGGATACTGGGAAAAATCTTCCAGTAGTTCCGAATAAGTGGGCCTTGAAAGCTGGGTAAAACTAGTGTAGCACATACAAATCTCAGTTTACTGTTCAGATATGAATGAAATATATATTTTTTTGCCATAAGTCAACTTAATATCTATGCTTACCTGTTTTCATGAGAATGACAAAACTTAATCCCAATTTGTCCCTAACCTCCATCTTTTTTCCTGAGAGTTGCTTACATTCTAGGGAGCTTACAAAAAGTAATGGGGGTCAGTTTTGCTGGGGGATCCTGGTGCTATTAGTTCCTTGCCAACTCAGATATCTAAAACCCTGTGGTCACAGTGTTTGGTCATATATGTCACCATGGAACTATCTTATGTTCATGCTCATATTCTTTTTAGTACAGCAACTTTCTCTGGTACAGAAGTAGCAATCTTAGATGCATGGAAATCATTCTACTTTCCACATGAGCTAGGATACAGGAATTTTGTCAGAGGGTCTAGCATTCTGACACCTATGGTGCAGCAATGAGCCACTCTTGGAAACATGAGAATCATCTCTTCTGTGTCTCTCTAAGTATTAGAAGTCCCGAGAGAATCAAAGGCAAGAATACAGAAGTATACTATGCAACCATTTCATAACTAAAGTCTTGCTACCTCTCTGGGCTTTCCCTGGTCAAGATGACACAGATTTTTCTTGCTTATAGCATCCACAAATTTATTCACAGATATTTGCCATATCTCTAGGACTCTTCAGGCAGGGAGAACAAATCTTTGCCTCTCTCTTCAGCTTCCCTTCAGCATTAGTATGCTCTACATCCCCTCCCTGCCACCGTCTAATTTCACTCCCTGCTCCTAACCTGGGTAGTTGATTTCTATACAGGCAGAATGGGATCTTCCTTTTCTACAGCTGCTACCCCACCCATCCAAGTCTTTTATCTATTCCATGAACCCTTTTTACTCCTCTAATATTCTCGTTAATGATTTTTGTTGAGATGTCTTTTCCCTAGGCAATGATTACTAGAGGTCTGGCTATTCAAATGAAAGGAAAAGCCAAGGGACTAAAAGAAATATGGGGATGAGGGGGAAGAGAGGGCTGGGGAGAACATAAAAGTGTAACAAATTTAGCCTTTCCAGTTATATAAAAAGAAGAAGAAATGCATTTTAGAAGAAGAGGAAAATGTGTAAGAGAGTAATAGATATGTTCAGGAGGACACTTACAACCCAATGGACAATAACAGAGGGCTTGTTTATGTAAGAATACAATGAATGGATAATACATTTAATTTAAGTTAATATAAAGAGTCAGGAGTTTCATCTGTGCACAGTGTACTGTCAGTGAAGGTGTTTTGTTTTTTACAATTGGAACAGACATGATACAAACTACAATACTAGTTAAAAGATATTTAAACCTATAATGTAAAAAGTGAAAAATAGAGTCAGAGAGTTTAATTTTTTTGTTTTGACTTGGAGTCTGACTTTGTCTCCCAGGCTGGAGTGCAGTGGCAGGCTCAAGCCCACCGCAGCTTCAACCTCAAGTAATCCTTCTGCTCAGCCTTCCAAGTCGCTGGTACTATAGGCACATGCCACCATGACTCCCTAATTTGTTGTTATTGTTGTAGAAATGAGGTCTTGCCAAGTTTCCCAGGCTGGTCACAGACCCCTGGGCTCAGGTAATCCTCTCACCTCAGCCTCCCAAAGTGCTGGGATTATAGGGTTGAGCCACTGTGCCTGGTCTTACATATTTTAATAAAAAGAAAAATTACCAGATAGATAAGAACTTAAGACTCATAACCCAATTCTTTCCTTCCCTTTAGGTGAGGTCCCACTCCCTTAAAGTCCTTTTCTTTAGACATAGTGGATACAAGATTCACTATAAAAATGATTCTGAGAGATCTTCTCAAACAGGCAAGCCACATTCTAAAGATGAGGATAGGGATCTTCTCAAAAGTGCTCCACTCACAATCCTCAATCTCTTCTATAACACTCTAGAACAGAGCTGACCACAGAACTTTCTGTGATGATGGAAATGTCCTATATCTATGCTGTCAATATATTAACCACTAAAGTGATCAATAGCATGTAACTATTGAATTATAGCTAGTGTACATAAAAACTGAATTTTAGATTTTATTTAATTTTAATAGTCACATGTGGTTTGTGGATACCATATTAAAAAGCACAGACATAAGGTGTCTATATTTACTTGCTACAAGACTCACCTACTAACAGCTTCTTAAAATTATACAATTGCAAGGGCTAGAATTATTATTAGAGTTAATTTTTAGTAAAAAAATGTACATCATATTTTTTGTAGAAGAATAGAAATCTAGAGAAGGTAAGAGAAAATCTCGTAGTCATTTGGCTACTTTTCTAGAAGAGGCAGAATCAGGATAAAATCCACATGATCACATAGTACTCTTTTATGTTATGCCCAAAGGTGTTCACCTTGGTTCTTCACATAATCCACACTTCACAATAAAAAATTACCTTAAGCATTATTAATAGGTGAATATAACTGTTACTTCATATGATTGTTAAGAAAATGTACTTTTCAAATGCCTTCTAGCCACCTAGCCCAGCAGGTGGCAGAGAAAGAGCATTCAAAATTGGTGATTGTTGGAAGCTATTAACACTATCAATTTTATTAACGTAGCTAAGCTCTCTAAAGCTATATATTTAATTTATGCTATGAAGGTAGTTAACCTACTTCACATGATCATAGTAAGATGTGACTTTTATGAAAGCATTTTAAAATTGATATCTTTCAATTTTACACTAAGACTACTGTCAAAAATTTATTTTTGTTGGAATAGCTGTACTACTAAAGCATATAAGGTTTATAATTTTTATGTGAATTTGTTTCCAGAGTTCTAAAAATGGTCATTCACTAACAAACACATGTAAATGTAGGCAATACTACCCAATGTCGGAGTATCAACCATATAAAAATTTGAGTGTTAGATAAAACTTGATCAACAATAAGATTACTTGTGATTTCTGCTGAACAATAAAAAAGTCTAAAAATTAAGGTGAGGAGGTAGTTGTTTAAAATTTTCTGTTTTTTCACAGATAGGATATTGCATAGTATTAGAGTGTGAAAATTCAAATAGCTATAGAACAGAAAAGGAGAGAAAGAAGAAGAGAGAAAATAAAAATCAAGGGGAACAGGGGCAAGAAATATAGAGTTCCTTGATCAAGTCCCTAGAGGATTTACCCTGCCTAAAAGATTGAAGTTATAAAACACTTTCCAAACTTATCTAACTCCCATCAAATTATGATTATTGTAAGAACTTTTGCATTCGAATCCAGTTTTAGGACACATTGCAGAAATGCAGAATATTTAACTTTGTTAGTGATCTAATTTCAATCCTCTTGTTTGCTTTTCTTTCAAGAATGTGAAGTTGACGCTAGCTCCTCCATGTGGATTTATGTTTTCCTGGGAAATCTTCTTCGTGGAATAGGAGAAACTCCCATTCAGCCTCTAGGCATTGCCTACCTGGATGACTTTTCCAGTGAAGACAATGCAGCTTTCTATATTGGTAACATTCATTGATTACTTTGTTCATCTTCTTGGGATGCAGGGTGCCTAGTTTTCTCCAATTCTACTCTTTACTAAGTTGAGTGTGGAAGGTTTTATCCTTCATACTCAACTCCTTTATCTAGCTCACATATTTCTGACATGTACACTTAAGATTTGGATGATAAAGAAACCCAGTTAGAAGGACCTTTGCATTAGGAAAGAAACACCAAATTAAAAGGAAATAACTGTGAGGTCAACTGCAATGATATATGGTCTTGTGAAAGTATCTTCATGAACTTCAGATTTCACTGTTTCTTTTTAGTGAATTAACTGTACTGCTGAAGCATTTAGGCATTTTAATTTCTTAAAAATTTGCTTCTAGAGCCTTAGAAACTGCTTTCCATTTTACAAACCCTGATTATTTAAAGCATCTTTTTTCCTTTGAGGGATTGACAATATGGAATTCAATGGCAGGTAGGGATGTATAAAGAAAAGCATTTAAAAAATGGAGCAAGACTGAGGCTACCTCATCTCTGAAATAGGTTCCAGTAAATAGACCAGCAGAAAAAACAAAAATATATAGTAAAGGCAAACTTTCAAACTCAGATGCATCTAAGCAGCATTTGGTGCCTGGTATTAAGCTAGAAAGTAGAGATTCAGGGTTGAATAAGACTTGTTCTCTGTTTTATATGTCAGTCTTGATTTCTTGGAGTTCTGGTCTTTTGAAGGTCTCACCTTTAGAAACAGAGGAGCAAGATTTAGATTCACTGAGGAGGGGCTCCAGCTAGATCTACTATCTAATTCTGCCCTGGCTTTGGCTTTGCAGGATTCTGGGGTGTTCTGGTTATACCCAAGTAGGTGATAGTTAAGAACAGAGCTCTTGTTGTAACAGGAAACTCCAGTATAGATCAGGAATTGAAACTGGAACAAACACTCCATCACATACACTGGCCAATTACTCTGGAGACGAGGAAAGATCACAGTCAAAAGAAGCACACAGGTGTCTAAGTGCCCCTTTCCTCTCCAGGAGCTCAGCGCTTGCTCTCTTTGCCCTCTATTCTGAAAAGGATCTGGTAACTGCTATTTACTTCTCCAGTAAATTTAAACTGATCTCCAAGAATTATGTGTGCTTTAGGCTCTATGGTGAAATGAAAGGCAGATGAGAGGTACCTTGCAGGGAAGAGCTACCTTTTAGGTTACTAGAAATGGTGTCCCTTAGGCCATCTTTTCTATTTCCCTGTAAAGACTGACCTGGCTGGTCATGAGGGTTCCAGAGAGCACTTTTCCTGCTTCAAAGTCCAGCACCTTTGCTAACTATATCCAGGAAGCTGCAGAGGGCCTGCTTTCACAAATAATCTCACAGAACTTCAGATCAAATGAGTAGTTTTTCACTAAGTTGGAAGAAATCAATCTGAATGTCAAGACAAGTCTATGTTTAACTGACTATAATAGATTTTTGAAAGATGATCAAAATTAGTGCAATGACAATTTGTATCAGTGGGCAACCTATCAGTGGCAACCTAATCCTAGGGAATAAAGGTTGCTCCATTTGGGGAAATTAACTTCTTTAAAGTCTTAGTGATACTTTCTTACTAAGAGGTCATTAATGCTTTAAAAGCTTTCATTCTTCTCCCAAAGCAGAGGAGCACATATTTCTTGATTTAGTGTGGTTGAAGAACTGACAAATTAAACACATGAAAATGAGTAGTTGAAACATTTTGAACTACTAACTGGATCTCACTCACATTTCTTGTTTAAAATTGTATTAATTTATCACAGCAAAGAAACGGCAGTGTTTTCTTTTTTTCCTTTTCTTTTCTTGGTGCAGGGTGTGTGCAGACGGTTGCAATTATAGGACCAATCTTTGGCTTCCTGTTAGGTTCATTATGTGCCAAACTGTATGTTGACATTGGCTTTGTAAACCTAGGTAAGGGAATTTATTTTTATTTATTCATTTACTTTAGTTACTGTAACATTTTGATGAAAACAGTGTGGAAAATATCAAACTGCCTTTTTAATAAAATGACAGGGTAGCAATCTTTCATAAAATGAAAATAATCCATGGAAATCTTATTATTGATCTAATCATCACATGCTTTAATAAGTAGAATATGAAAAATAGGTGGTGATTATAACTGTAGGACCCGAGGCTTGTTATTAAGGTGTATCCTTTTTCACTTCTGATTTGCCAGTTCAAATGCATTTCAGCATAGTTAAGAATGAAAACTGTGGCTACTTGTTGTCTCCTGGTGGTTTCAGGTGTGTCAACATTTATCATAGTTACGTCAATTGATAATGTATCTGGGGACTTGACAGAAAGGCTAAAGATTGAAAGTCTACTGGCAACTAAACTTCTTTTCTTTGTTTTTTTTTACTTTACAAGTCATTTTAGGTGGAGGTAAGACTGGCTTTCTTTCTGAGAGATTGCTTATGTAGGAAATAAACGGTGGGGTCTGGGGGAGGGTGTTGATTTTTCCATAACTTTTAATTTGTTTCTATCCCTGTGAAATGTACCTCCTAGAAATAGATGGTATTTATCTCTGTGTATATATTCTTTTTTAGAAGCCCAAGAAATCAATTACAGACAAGGAAACAAATTTCACTTAAAAAAATCTGGTATTGCATTTTAAGTTTTTATGTTAAAACAGAATGCAAAATTATTGCATTTTTAAAGCAAATAAACTGCAAGACATATTTCAAAAGTTGTATTTACTCATTCATGACCCCCCAAAATAATTTTGCAATTACTTTGTTTCACATGCTATTCTATGGCACTAAACAAAATAATTAAGTTTAAAATCCAGCGTTGGAGGCTGATATGGACAAGGAAGTATAGGTGTGATAAACAGCATGGAGAAAAATTGTTAAGGGGAAGCAATTAACATGCAGTGATTAAACACGTATAAATATGTTACCAAGTATAATGCAATGACAGTAGAGCCTCCTTGTCGAGGGATATGTCTTTATTTTGTTGTTCTCACAGAGTTTGGTAGAAGAGGGTATAGTATAGTATAGTATAGTATAGTTTTAGAGGTTCTTATACAGAAGAAAAATATACTCACTTGGTTTGATTTAAGGAAAAAAGCTGTCAACGCTTACTTTGAGAATGAGAAATGGTGTCAAAAATTTAAAGTTTTCATGATGAGTTAGATATTTGTTTTATTTACATATACAAATACTGCTTCAGACCTTGAATAGCTCTAAAGTATTATTAAACAACATTTAATCAAAAATTCCACTAATGAAACCTCAATGAATTTTAAATTTACATAAGGTTCGAACTGGAGGGTATAGGGCATAACTCTTTTTTCAAGTAATAAAATCTTAGATAAATGTTCAACATGCAATCAAATCAAAGCTGTGCTGATATGGAGTAGCTGGAATGTGAGGTTGAAGCCTTCAAAATTCCCCATCGTGTATTGCTTTCCTTTTGCCAGGGGTCCCTTTGTTGAACCCCAGAGCAGTTTAAAAATCATAAGGCCTCTTACATAATTTAGACTCTGTATTTTAATCTAAAGAACAAAAGAAAAAAGTATCTTGCTCCCAAAACATTTTCCTTCAATAAGAAAGATAATAGAGGCATAGTTTATTTTATTGCACTTTATTTTTGTGCTTCACAGAAACTGTGTTTTTTATCAGTTGAAAGTTTGTACTAATCGTGTGTTGAGCAAGTCTATCAGCATCATTTTTCCAATAGCATGTGCTGACTTTGTGTCTCCATGTCACATTTTGGTGATATTTGATGTTACTATTGTAATAGTTGATGTTATTATTGGATTTGTTTGGGGACACCTTGAACTGTGCCCATATAAGATGATGAACTTAATCAATAAATATTATATGTATTCTGAATGCTCCGCTTACTGGCCATTTCCCCATCTCTCTCCTCATTGGGCTTCCCTATCCCCTGAGACACAACATTGAAATCAGTCCAATTAATAACCTACCATGGCCTTCAAATGTTAAGGTGAAAGCAAGTTTTACCCATCTTTCACTTTAGCTCCAAAGCTAGAAATGATTTATCTTGGTGAGGAATGCATATTGAAAGCCCACAAAGGCCAAAATCTAGGCCTATTCCACCAGTTAGCCAAGTTGTAAATGCAAAGGAAAAGTTCTTGAAGAAAATTAGAAGTGCTACTCCGGTGAGCACAAAAATGTTAAGAAAGTAAAACAGCCTTACTGTTGAGATGAAGAAAGTTTTAGTGGTCTAGGTGGAAGTTCAAGCCAACCACATGTTCTCAAACCAAATCCTAATCCACAGCGATGACCTAATTCTTTTAATTCCATGAAGGTTGAGAGAAACACAGAAATTGCAGAAGAAAAGTCTGAAGTTAGGAGATGTTGGTTCATAAGGTTTAAGGAGAAGCTGTCTTCATAATAAAAAATTGCAAAGTGAAGCAGAAATTACTAATATAGAAACTACAGCAAGTTATTCGAAAGATCTAGCTAATACAACTGATAAAAGAAGTTGCAATAAGCAATATTGATGAAACTGCAGGTGAAATAGCCTTACATGGGAAGAAGATACCATTCAGGATTTTCATTACTAGAGAGGAGAAATCAATGACTTCCAAGCTTAAAAGGACAGACTGACTCTTTTGTTAGGAGCTAATGTAGCTGGTGACTTGAAATTAAAGTCAATGTTCATTTGCCACTTTGAAAATCCTATGGCCCTTAAGAATGATGTTACATTGACTCTACTTGTGCTTTATAAATAGAACAACAAAGGTGAGATGACAGCATAAATGTTCATAGCATGGTTTACTGGATATTTTAAGCCCATTGTTGAGAACTACTGCTCAGAAAATATTACCTTTAAAATATTTCTCACACTGACAATGCACCTGGTCACCCAAGAGCTCTGAGGGAGACATACTAAAAAGAAGATTTTTTTTTATGACTGCTAACACAACATTTATCCTGAAGCCCATAGACCAAGTTGAAATTATGATGTTCAAGTCTTACTATTTAAGAAATACATTTTCATAAGACTAATGTTTCCATAGATAGTGATTTCTCTGATGGATCTGGACAAATCAAGTGAAAAACTTTCTAAAAAAGATTCATCATTTTAGATTACATTAAGAATATTCATGATTTATGAGAAGAGGTTAAAATAATAGCATGAACAAGAGTTTTAAACAAATTGATTCCAATCTCATGAAGGACTTTGAGGGATTCAAGATTTACATGGAAGAAGTAAATAAAGATGTGATAAGGCCGGGCTCGGTGGATCAGCCTGTAATCCCACTCTTTGGGAGGTTGAGGTGAGTGAATTGCCTGAGCCTGCGTGTTTGAGACCTGCCTGGGCAACTTGGCGAAACCTTATCTCTACAATAAATCAAAAAACCAGCTGGGCATGGTAGCGCGTGCCTGTAATTCCAGCTACTCGGAAGGCTGAGGCGAAAAGATCCTCGGAGCCCAGCAGGTCGAGGCTGCGGTGGCCGGGAGCAGGCCACTGCACTCCAGTCTGGGTGATACAGTGAGACTCTGACTCAAAAAAAAAAAAGTGAAATTAGAACTAGAAATGAAGATGTGACTGAATTTCTGCAACCTTATCATAAAACTTGAACGAATGAAGAATTGCTCCTTATGAATGAGCAAAGAAGTTGTTTTTTTGAGATGGAATCTATTCATGGTGAAGATGTTGTGAACATCATGAGATAACAACAAAGAATTTAGAATATTACATAAACATAGTTGATAAAAGCAGTGGCAGGGTTTGAGAGGATTGACTCCATTTTTGAAAGAAGTTATACTGTATGAAAGAAGTTCTGTTATCAAACAGCATCACAAGCTACAGAGAAATCTTTCATAAAGGAAGAGTTAATTGATGCAGCAAACTTCATTGTTGTCTTATTTTAAGACATTGTCACAGTCACCCAACCTTCAGCAATTACCACCTTCATCTGTCATCAGGTATCAACATAAAGTTAGGACTTTCAACCAGCAAAGAGATTACAGCTTTCTGCAGGATCAGATGATCATTAGCATGTTTAACAAGAAAGTAATTTAAAATTAAAGTATGTGCATTTTGCGGACATAAAGCTATTGATTATTTAATAAACTACAGTATAATGTAAACATAAGTTTTATACACATTGAGAAACTGAAAAATTCGTGCAACTCGCTTTATTGCAATATTTGCTTTATTGTGGTGGTTTGGAGCCACACTGGCAAAATCTCCAAGGTATGCTTGCATTAGTGTTCAGCTTAGAAAAGAGAATCATATGTGAATTATTAAGTATTTTATGATGTGATAGAGCTAATGCAAAGATCCATTTTATTTCAAAACATTAGCCTTGCCATTTATTACTTAATCGTCCTCTCTGTCTTTCAGATCACGTAACCATTACCCCAAAAGATCCCCAGTGGGTAGGGGCCTGGTGGCTTGGTTATCTAATAGCAGGAATCATAAGTCTTCTCGCAGCTGTGCCTTTCTGGTGTTTACCTAAGAGTCTACCAAGTCCCCAAAATAGAGAAGATTCAAGTTCCTCCTCTGAGAAATCCAAATTTATTATAGATGATCACACAGACTACCAAACAAGCCATGGAGAAAAAGCAAAAATAATGGAAATGGCAAGAGGTAAGTCAAATTTTCCTATGTTTTGAAGCACTTTTGTTTTTCCTGTTGGGACTTTGAGAGGTTTATAAATAATTCCCCTTTCTTCTACTCATGTACTGAGAAAAGAAAGAAAGAGAGAACGTAACCATATAGGAAGCAAAACTAGGGAGTAATAAACCAGATTTATTACTGGAAAACTGATTGTAGCACATAATCAAAGTTTTGATAAACTTCCTTGCTCACATCTCCATCTTCCTACACCCCCTCAGTTTAGACCCTTCAATTTTCTCTACCCAGGATTGCTCCTTTGTATAAGTCTGGATGGACAAAAAATAATAGAGTGACTCTTCAGGGTTTGTGGCCCTTTAACAGATGAGTTACATTCATTTAAGTGTACCAATGCCTGTCTCTCACCAATGATCAAGGAGTGTAATGTGGGCAAAAGAACAGTGTTGTTATGAATCCCCTCCATGAGAGCATGCAGCTATCCATGAGATTGGTCCTCTCTTTTCTCCTCAAGCAATAATTTCATATAAAGAAATTTCATGTACAAATTATAATTTGTAAGTTGCACATAATATATAATTTATATAAATATTATTCAAATATATAGTATAAATTATGTTTTATTTATAGAAATTTCATTTATAAAATTTTATTTTTAGAATTCTTCACACGTCTAACTCATTGGCTATATAATAGGAAGAGGGAAGAATACCAAAGCTCATTTCTAACACTGAAGTTCAGAGATTAAATGGAGACAACTTTCATATTTCTTTCCCTATGACTCTGATCTAAACTTGAAGAATAGATAGTAGAAAATTATCCTGCCTTTGGCTCCCAGGTGGATAATGAGGGAGTATTCTCATCTCTTGTCTTTTACCACATCAATTAGATAAATCTGTTCCTTTCTGGCTTTTACCTCTAATGTAATCTATATTACATGCCTGTAGAAGCAAGTGGTTCTGAACCAGATCTCAGCCATAATGTGTGTTAATGGCTTACTACACATTGTGTGGTGTGTGTGTGTGTGTGTGTGTGTG
>NW_007246108.1:191250-197438 GCF_000164805.1 Carlito syrichta | reverse complement strand
GAGAGAGAGAGAGAGAGAGAGAGAGAGAGAGAGAGACTCTGATTGTTCCTGAACACTTGTGACTCATCCATCTAAGTCCTGCTGCCATGGTGCATCTTCTGCCAAGGGGAACATTGTCTTTGATTCCTCCATGTTATTTTTGTCTTATAGATTTTATTCCATCTTTGAAGAATCTTTTTGGAAATCCAGTGTACTTCCTATATTTGTGTGCAAGCACTGTTCAGTTCAATTCTTTGTTTGGCATGGTGACATATAAGCCGAAGTACATTGAGCAACAGTATGGACAATCATCTTCCAAGACCAACTTTGTGATCGGTATGGTCATCTGTCTTCATGCTTTCTTGTAGGCCCTCCCTTAGCTACATCTGGTTAACTCTTAGTAATCTTAAAGGAGATTGTTCCAAAATGTAGATCAAAGAAATTAATTGGATCATATTTTTGTGCCAGATATTGTGCTAAGAACTTTCCGTGAATAATATTAAGTCACCTCAACAGAAGAGTAACTGTGATAGATCATATATCAAAGGTTTAGCTGAGTGGCTGGTATATTATTAGCAAATAATAAATATAGATTTTTGTTGTTGTTTTTAGGAGGAATACAAAACTCAAAGGCTAAGAAGCTGAGTGAACAAAAACAAATTTTGTTTAGGCCGGAAAATAGAAACCAAGACTGTTTGTTTTTAAAAGTTTTCTATATACTGTATATTATTTTTAGAACATTGTCACAGAATTGCTACTCAACCATACCTTCTAATCTTGGGATTGGACCAGAAAGACCAGAAATATTTATTGATTCATTCAGTATTTATTGATTTAATACTGTGTGATAGACATTGTATTAGACAGAATTCTGAAACTGTGCAGTTGTACTATAATTAATCCATAACACAGACACTCATCATAAGCTCTCAATATATGCCAGCAGATAGTGACGGAATATTTCCATAATTTAAAATGACAAAATAGTCTAATAATAGTAATATACCAGTATCTACTGTATAGTGTTGTATAATCCCTTAGAAAGTTTATAAAAGTGCACTCAGATTTCTCTTAGAGGTTCACACAATGGCATATTTTTCTTGTTCCTCAGGGCTCATCAACATACCTGCTGTGGCCCTTGGGATATTCTCTGGGGGAATAGTTATGAAAAAATTCAGAATCAGTGTGTGTGGAGCTGCAAAACTCTACTTGGGATCATCTGTCTTTGGTTATCTCCTATTCCTTTTTCTGTTTGCACTGGGCTGTGAAAATTCTGATGTGGCAGGACTAACTATCTCCTACCAAGGGTACGTTCCTCATTAAAACATTTGAGAAGATTGGCTAATCCAGTAAAATTAATTATTAGTAGAGTTTAAATTTTAAACATTATGACTATGGTAAGAGAATTATTGTTTCATTGTGGAATAACTGACAATACCTGTGGCTTATAATCCGTTATTGTCACCACAATGTGTCATCTCCTTTAAATTTGTATGTCTTAGACAGATATGTATAGGGAGTACCAAAAAATTTATACACATTTTAAGTATGATGTTGGCTCCAAGATGGCATTAATCAAATGAATGCTAGTATCACATGAGACAGGCAGGACAGCCAAAGAAAATGATGGTGGCATGATTGAGCAAATGTCATACTACACATTGCTACCATAATTTAATTCAACTTTTAAAAGTGATACATAGATAACATCAGTTACAATGTGTATAAATTTTTTGGCAACCCATGTACATTTTTAAGCCAACATCTCAACCTGATTCATTTAGAGAAACAGCATGATAGTAAATATACAGACCTTGAATCTTGCTTCTGTCTATTCTTAGTGAAATAATTTGTTCTGGGGTTATTTAAGCCAATTAAACTTCTATTTATTTATTTTGGAGTTGGGGATCTCACTCCGTTGCCCAGGTTGGAGTATAGTGGCATGATCTTGGTTCAAGTAACTTTGACCTCCTAGGTTCAGATGATACTTCCACCTCAGGCTCTCAAGTAGCTGGGACTACAGGCATGCACCACCATGCTTAGCTAATTTTTAATTTTTTTTAATAGTCTTTCTATGTTGCCTATGCTGGTCTGGAACTTATGAGCTCAAGCAATTCTCTTGCCTTGGCCTCTCAAAGTGCTGCCATTACAGGAATGAGCCACCACACATGGCTTATTTTTCTAATTTTTAGAAAGATAAAGCACGTGAAAGTGATTTGTATTTGCCTGACAAAAATAAATGTGCCATTTGTGAAAAAACTATATATTTTTTCCTTTGGATACCTGGATAAATGGAGTAGTCTTTATGCAATCCTCTATAGTTTCTGTTGTATTCAAATTATAAGAAGTTTCAGGAGAGAATGGCTATTCTTCAACTCAGTGACCCCCCATAATAGCTCTCGTTAGTTGGATGTCTTGCAAGAGTCAGAAAAATATTTATTGATGTCTTCAGCCTGTGTCATCCCATATGCAATGCATGGTTAGATATCTTTAGTTTGCAGAGTCTCTTTCTCTTAATACAAGGCTGAATCTTGTAGGAACTATTTTAGTCTTTCCCTTCAAAAGTCCTTTTCATCACTCTACCTCTGAACATGAGTTGGCAGAGTTGACTTTCTTCCTACTTTCACCTATCTATGCATTATTAATGTTTAAAAAATTATTAAGCCCTCACCGTGTGCCAGCAGACCTCTCTGATTACATTAGCCTGATTGCCCAATCTCTTCTTGTGGTTTAAAGGCAAACACTCCTGACACTGCATTCTGTTTCCTGCCTGTTCAGCTGCTTCTTGCTTAGTGTGCTCTCTGGTTCCCTTCCTACTTTTCCTTTCTTCCATGCTTATCTGTCTGTCTTGTCTCTGTGTTCTAAACTTCATTAACTTTATTGACCTACTTTCTCCAGCTGCTATGTGAGGACATGTTATAATTTTTTCACCATCTACAATGTGCAAGAAAATCGGTGAATGCAAAGTTTATACATGATGGCTTCTGGGAATTATCACAGCCATGTTGTTTGACTCAGCTGAGTGTGGTGCTGCCTTGGTGACAATCAGCAATGTAGATTAAGAATGTTAGTTGTAAATATGATTTGCAAGAAGATGCAGGGAGAGAGCAGGGGTCCTTGCCATCTTTAACTGTCCAAAGGATCCTCACAACAGCAGGACAGTTGTAGAGTACTTTATATTTTGCAATTTACAAAATATCTTAACTTTCATGATCTCACTTGTATCCGCAAAGCACCTTTATGAATTTAGTTTTGTTATCCTTGTTTAAAAGCTACTGAGTTTAGAAAAGTCAATTAGCTTCCCCAAAGTTAAATGTCTATAAAAGGCAGATATAAAGCTTAAACATAGGCATGATTTTAAAAAAGCATAATATGTTTCTACAACATCATATTGTTTCTAAGCAAAAAGCAAATTCATTAACAGACAATACCAGCAAACTTTTGAACTTTGAGTTAAATGTATGCATAATAATCGAAGATTATATACTTTTTAAACACTGGATGACATATTCAGTGTACAAGTACTAGCCTCTTCAAAGCAGTTGCCTTGAAAGACTATAACTGCATTTCAGTAATGCTATCATTGTTTTAAATAGTCTAAAATTCCTTTTTGGAAATTTCTTTCCATATTTATTAGAATATCTTTAACAATGACAAAGATCTACTTTTAAGATTGGCTTTGACATTGGCAGCAGCCAAAATAAATGGCAATATCACTTGGAAAATCTCTCAACTCTCAGCATAACTCTTTTGAAAGAAAATCTCATTTGGGTATAAACATTCTGACAAATTTGTTAAAACTATTTTTTTCTTTCTTTTATTGAGACAGCGTGTCACTCTGTCACCTAGGCTGGGGTGCAGAGGCATGGTCTTGGCTCACTGTAGCCTCAAACTCCTGGGCTTAAGCAATCCTCCTACCTCAGCCTTCTGAGTAATTGGGACTATAGGCATGCTTCACTATGCCCAGCTAGTACTTTTTAAAAAAATTTGTTGTAGAGATGGAATCTGACTATATTGCCAAGGTGGTCTCAAATTCCTGGCCTCAAGTGATTCTCCTGCCTCAGCCTCCCAAAGTGCTGAGATTACATGTATGAGCTACCATGCCCAGCCAAAACTCTTCTTATAGTTGCAATTTTAAATCACAACTCTATGTTTAACATGTTCTTCAGAAAATGTATATGTAATTAATTTATGCCCTAGATGACAAATTAAACTTACTTTCTATAATATAAAATTATTGTCTTTATAAAATATAAAATTGTCTCCATGGATTATTCTATGTTGCTTTGTTCCAAAAGGCTGTTTTAATTCTGGACATTTAATATGAATATTGCAGAGAAAACTTTAGATTTGGTAATGGAAGACATCTTTCTTCTGCAATAACAGAATAATTCTGATGTGTGATAAGAACTTAGAATCAAGATGCCTGGAAGGATTCTATTTCCAGGCCTGTCACTAACAGTGTGGATTTGAACAAATTACCTGCCCATTGGTATCTGACTTTCCTGATCTGTCAAATGAGAGGTTGGACTAGATTACTCTAAGGTTTCTTCCAGCTCCAATCTTCTATGATTGCAGCCCTACATTATCTATAGTGAAATGACTCTAGACTTTTAAAGGTACATTTTTATACTTTAAGATACTACCAATCTCAGTTAACAATTAATATTTTATAGAAGAGAATAGGATTAAAGAGTCCTATAGGACTTCTCAGAGAACTGGTTCAATACCCTTCCACATTTGTTTGGAGTCATCTCAGAGAGCTTTTTTTTTTTCTTTCAAGGTGACAAAATCCATATATAGAAGTTTCTAGGTGAAATAGTATATTAAAAATATATGTTGCAGTAACTATAGAAGGTATCTCTCAGGAGCAGGGGCCCAAATGGCTGATTTTTTTTCCAAAATAAAATACCAAAACAAAAGACTAGAAATCTTGCTTCTTAGCTTATGGCCAGGAATTGTTCTTGGTGTTGGAGATAGAAGAGTAAATAAAAGAAATAATTTCTGCTTCCGATGAGTTGTACACTCATGAATATATTTCCAGTGTATTTTTTAAAGTCCCTAAAATATCTTTGTAAAATAAAATAGTAGAAGGAAAGAGAGACGAATAAGCAAATAAATAGGTAAATTCAAAATGGGAGTGGAGAAATGAATTATGCATGGCTAATAAATGGCATATACGGTGCAGATAGAAGCAACATACCATTGCATAAGTGCTGGAGTCCAGCTCCAGGAGAGAGTCAGGGTTTGAGATGGGGGAATCGGGAAGAGGCGAAAAAGAAAAGATGAAAACGACAGGATCCTTCTTCCTGGGGAGAGCTCAAGACTCTGCCAATTTTTATTCAATTCTTACAAGCTTATATAGTTTTTTTACTGACTGCCCCGCCCACAAAATGTATCCCATGTTACACACTAAATATTTACATCATGTTTTTTCTTTTGTTTATGGGGAAGTTGACCTTCATAAGTTTCATTTTACTCCTTCCTGCTACCTGTGGTGTAACAAAATATCAGCTGCCAATTTATCAGCCACATCCTGTGACCTCTAGACCAACTGAATCTCTTCCCTTCGCTATTCTATTTCTTTTCCTTTACTAATTTTCTTAATTCTGCCCTTATATATACTTTTAGCAGCAATATATTGACTTGTTTTTCTTTTATATAATCACCTTATCTTACCCACTACGAATTCTTAATACTCTATTTTTTAAAAAATTTAACTTTCTTAATTCTAATTGCCTTATCTATATTACTTGCTATTTTCTTATCACCTATTTTACATTTTATATTTCTAAACAAAACATGTCTAAATTTACACTTATATATGAAATTAATCTTACTACTAATCCTAAATGTATTTAATTTTAAACCTACATTAAGTGTATATAATTTTAAGTTTACCTTAAAACTTAATTATTTCCTATTTCTTATTTTTAACTAATACCTACATCTACAATAAACATTTATCTTTTAATTATAACTGCTATTTATTTAATTCTAATCCCTTACTTTAATTTTAATCCTCTTTCTAATTAAACTATAATATTTCTTAAATCAAAAGGCATGTCTGTGACTTGTTTTTCCCGAAAACACCTGTTTTTGGAGATACTCTGTCTCAGTTTCTCACTTTCTCATCAATCACAACTGTCAATGTTGTTATTTATAAAGGATATGAGGAAGTACTTGTTTTTCCTTTTTAGCTAAGGGTG
>NW_007246108.1:160117-191230 GCF_000164805.1 Carlito syrichta | reverse complement strand
CCCCCCTACCCACAAAATGTTACACATTAAAATGTTTACATCATGTTTTTTCTTTTGTTTATGGGGAAGTTGACCTTTATAAGCTTCATTTTGTTCCTTCCAGCTACCAGGTGGTGTAACAAAATACCAGCTGCCAATTTATCAGCCACATCCTGTGACCTCTAGGCCAACTGAATCTCTTCCCTTCACTATTCTATTTCTTTTCCTTTACTAATCTATTTTCTTAATTCTACCCATTTTACATTTTATATTTCTAAACAAAACATGTCTAAATCTACACTTATATATGAAATTAATCTTACTTCTAATCCTAAATGTATTTAATTTTAAACCTACATTAAGTGTATATAATTTTAAGTTTACCTTAAAACTTAATTATTTCCTATTCCTTCTATTTAACTAATACCTACATCTATAATAAACATTTATCTTTTAATTATAACTGCTATTTATCTAATCCTTACTTTAATTTTAACCCTCTTTCTAATTAAACTATAATGTTTCTTAAATCAAAAGGCATGTCTGTGACTTGTTATTCCCAAAAACGCCTGTTTGTGGAGATACTCTGTCTCAATTTCCCACTTCCTCATCAATCACAACTGTCAATGTTGTTACTTATAAAGGATATGAGGAAGTACTTGTTTTTCCTTTTAGCTAAGGGTTTCAAAATTTGCATTCCCTTGTCCCTTCAGGGGGGAGATTTTTGCTGTTGAGCCTTTTTACATTTCCATAGATAGGTTTACTGCTAATTCCACATCCTTGCACATTCTAGCTAATTGTTTTATTTATCAAGGGAAGTGTTTTTCAAGCCTAAGCATGCATTCCTTTAAGGCCAAAAGGAGTCCTTCAATAGGATCCATGGGGCTCTGCCTCCAGCATGGCCGCTTCCCACTGGGGCTCTGCTCCCAGTCAGCGTTTTTCCCATTTTCGGGTAACCTCCATTTTGCATCTTTAGGGGTTGTGGCTTCTGGCACGTAAGTTCCCTTCGGGAAGAATAGACTGATGTGAATAGTATGAAAGGTTAAGAGCAGAAGGATTAGGCAACTCAGATGAGAGAAGAAAGTGGGGAGAGCAAATTTCTGGGAGAGATGAAGGGAGAATATGAGAGAATAGCAGAGATCAAAAGAAAGGGAGAGAAAAGAGAGAAAAGAATCAAAAGTAGATAAACCAACTGTGAAAAAAAGCCAATTTCTTGAAGGCAAATATTGTCTTATACATATCTGTAACTATCTTCTATTCTCCTAAAGCTAGCACTTAGTAGGCATCCAGGAAAATTTTATGAATAAATGATTGGGTTAGTCATAGATATAGCTTGTGAAATTGAGTAAGAAAGGATGATATAAGATACAGAAGAGTTATATAAACTAGGAGGATATATGAGAGAAAAGTTAGATAAACTGGGAATGCATTTATTTGTAAGACAAACAAGTTGGGTATATAGCTCCTAAAAACAAAGAATGTGTATTAAATGTTAACGTAGCTGTTTTTTCTTTTACCAGACCATTATCAATGTTTATTCTACTGATGCTTAAGCAAATTCTGAAAGAAATTTACACACATACGCACACTTTTAATGTCATAAATTGCTCTGAAAGTTTACTTTACTTTTCGACCTTGTCAGTCATGTTTATGTTCCTTTGCATAGAAATATATTAGAAGATCCTAGGGACAGTAGACTTAAGTAAAAACCATAAGCCAAGCAATGGACATTGTGTGAATCTGTAAACCCTCAAAGATAATTCTTAAGAGAAAACTGTTTAATAATGAACTCATGTTTTATGACCAGAAGCTAGCATATCTGATGACAACTGTGCTTCCAAAAGGCAAACTTTATTGGCAATAACATTTATATCACTCAAGAGCATTGATTTTTGAAAATATTAGGGTACTACCTGCTAACAGGTAACATTTCATGCTGTTATATTTCTTTTCAGAACCAAACCTGTCTCTTATCATGAACGAGCTCTCTTTTCAGATTGCAACTCAAGATGTAAATGTTCAGAGACAAAATGGGAACCCATGTGTGGTGAAAATGGAATCACATATGCATCAGCTTGTCTTGCTGGTTGTCAAACCTCCAACAGGAGTGGAAAAAATATTGTAAGAAATCTCCTCTAAAGTATATGATCATGAACCTGTTACAATATAAAAGGACACAAGGGGGGCTCATAGCAGACCACTGGTAGGAACCCCGGTTCTTGACATTGTCTTTTGGTGTGGAAACAGAAAATATATAATAATTTGTAGTGGAACTAGAGTTGTTGAAAGAATTAGGGTAAGAATTGGAGTCATGCCGGACTCAGTAGCTCATGCCTATAATCCCAGCACTTTGGGAGGTGGAGGCGAGAGGATTGCCTGAGCTCAAGAGTTCAAGACCAGCCTGAGCAACATGGCGAGACCTCGTCTCTACTATAAACCAAAAAATTAGCTGGATGTGGTGGTGCATGTCTTTGGTTCCAGCTACTTGGATGGCTGAGACAGAAGGATCCCCTCAGTCCAGCAGGTTGAGACTGCAGTGATTGTGAGCATACCACTGCATTTCAGCCTAGGCGACACAGTGAGACTCTGACTCAAAAACAAACAAACAAACAAACAAACAAACAAACAAAAAGGAGTCATGAGACAGGATGGATGAGCTTTTGCAACTATGTAGTTTATTTCTCTCGTTTTGCTTATAAAGAATATTAGCCCTGAATGAAAAAGGCCCAGGCATACAATTGTATAGTAAGATGGTCACGATCCATGTCTCCTGACCCCGACCAAGACAAGTAGTCCTTGGAGATT
The DNA here is from genome assembly GCF_000164805.1 of Carlito syrichta. Classification (NCBI taxonomy): domain Eukaryota; kingdom Metazoa; phylum Chordata; class Mammalia; order Primates; family Tarsiidae; genus Carlito; species Carlito syrichta. The sequence goes on along the minus strand of NW_007246108.1, from coordinate 188,446 downwards.
TTAGGAACAGGACAAATAGAGGCCAGCATTAGGAGGGCTAGCTCCAGAGATCTAGACCCAGGGATCAGGGATCTCATTATGAGAAGGTTGATGGATTTGAGACAACTGCTTGGGAAATTAAGCCAATTTGTATGATAATAAAAAGACCAGAGGGTCTGGTATGGAGGATTTCTGAAGGGTGGAATAGGAAGATGAGGTTGGAAATGCAGGTAGAAAACTATCTTAGTCAGTTTAAGATGCCATAGCAAATATACCATAGACTGGGTGGTTAATCAACACACATTTATTTGTCACAGTTCTGGTGGTGAAGAAGTCTAAGATCTAGGTGCCAGTAGATCTCATGCCTGATAAGAACCCACTTCTTGGTTTGCAGATGGCCATCTTCTCCTTCTACCCTCACATGGCAGAGGGCAGGGTTGTGCAGCTATCGTTTTTCTTCTTATAGGGGCACTAATCTTATTCATGAGGGCTGCACTCATAACAGAATTACTTCCCGAATGTTCTACCTCTGATTACTACCACATTGGGGGTTAGGATTTTAACATGAATTTGCAACAATCATTTGTCTATACATAAATTAATTGTGAAGGATATAATGTCATTCAGTCATTGACAGATTCCTCCTCCTAAGAACACTTTTACAATACTCTCTAAAGCATAGTCTCTTCTTTATACTTGTTCCATCAGACTGCTTTTTATTTGCGATTGATGAACTCCGCCTTTGACAGTCGTAGAAGGCCGAAAATTACACCACACATATATTTACATATGCTTATCAACTAGCTATTAATGCTTAAGCAAGCACAAATGCAGACATAGAACAATTTTAATTTGTTGGTTTTTTGTTAATTTTGACATTTTATTCATAGTAAAAAGGATTGGTCTCTAGCAACAGTGAATAAGACTACCCACTCATTTGAGATCTGAGTTTTCACCATCCTTCTCCTTTCTTCCTATTTTTCCTTCCCTTTCTTTTCTTTCTTCCTTCATTTTTTTTTTAAATTTCAGCTATTATTATTTGTTACTACAAATACATAAAATTTTGTTTTGTTTTAAACTACAGTCATCATTTATTGAAGACATTACACACCAGGGGCTAAAGATAGGCGTTTTAAAACCAAATTACGGCGGTGTGTGGTGACTCATGCCTGTAATCCCAGCACTTTGGGAGACTGAGGTGAGGGGATTGCCTGAGCCCACAGGTTCAAGAACAGCCTGGGCAACTTGGCGAGACCTCATCTTTACAATAAATCAAAAAATTAGCCACTCAATAAATAAATAAATAAATACAAATAAAAATCAAATTACATCTAAATCTCATAGTCCTCAAATAATTAGGCATTATTTCAGGTATTTTCTTCATGTGAGAACTGAGGCAGTGTTATACAAGGCAGTTGCCTAACTCATATGTCTAGTGAGTAGCAAGATTTAAGATTCAAAAACTTTTAGCCTAATTTTTAAAAAAAGTATTACTACTCTTTCTAGAAAAAGAAATGCCAGCTTTATTTTGTTCTTTATCTAAAAGTTCACAAATTTTCTGTAACAAAAATGTAACTCATAAATGCACATTCATAAATTAAATTTACATAAATATACTGTACTTCTGTATTGAGGGGTTATAAAAATTGCCTCTCTTTAGTCAAATTTAGTTGAGTTTTTTGTATCAGAATTATTGTTCCATAGTTAGCCACTATACCATTGTGTTACATCTTCAAATTATACCCATTTACTTAACACATTTTTATTGAATGACTAAAGTGAGAACTTCTTTTAGGCCCTAGATATATAATGATGACAGAACAAACAGTTTCTGTCTTTATAACAGTTATTTTCTATTGGGAAATATATTTTAAAGATAAATAAATACATGATATCCTGATAGGTAGCAATCAGCACTGTGACAAAAGTAAGTTAGGATAAGTGGACAGAGAGAAGGAGATTTTGGGTGGGGGAGTGTATAGTCATGGGAGGTTTCTTTAATGAACTCTCTAAACAGAGACCCCATCTGTGGATGCCGATAATCTATAAGAAGACCTGTACAGGCAGTGAGATCTGCCTGGCCCTGAGGCATTGCCATGTTTGGGGGAAGGTTTGGCAAGGCAACATGGAAAGGCATAATGGCCTCACAAGTACCACATGTGTGGCTGATGCAGAGGGAGAGAGAGAAGAGCTGTGACATTAGAGTAGGACACAGGAGTTACATCCTGAAGAATGTGAAAGCTACCAAAAGGCATTGGGATTTCATTCAAGTGTGATTAGAAGCCACTGAAAAGTTGAGGGATTGTGAGGCAATCTGACTGCCATTTTTAAAGTTTCATTTTGGTTACTGAATCGAAAACAAACTATATTTAGGTAAGTGGAGATAAATTGAGCATGAAGAGACCCTTGCAATAATTGAGGCAAAAAACCATAGTGACTTAAACTTGGAAATGGTAGTGAAGGAAGTAAGGTATGACTGTATTTGGTAAGATTTGCTGGGATCTTGTTCTGTAGGATTAATAGTTTTTAGACCAACCATCTGCTGTTTAGATAATGAAATGTTGTATCTCTATAGATTTTGCTTTGTTCAATATATTCTAATATATAAAACTGAAAGAATATTTCCTCATTGTTTATATAATGCATGCCGACTGAACTGTAAAAAGTTTTAAATAAATGTTATCTTTAGTTGTATTTAAATGTTACCTCAGTAATGAGCTTTTCTCTGTTGTGTTACAGATATTTTATAACTGCACCTGTGTGGGAATTGCATCCTCTACATCAGGAAATTCCTCAGGCATAGTAGGAAGATGTCAAAAAGATAATGGATGTCCCAAAATGTTTCTGTATTTCCTGGTGATTTCAGTCATCACATCCTATACTTTATCGCTAGGTGGCATACCTGGATACATATTACTTTTGAGGTAAATACTGATTCTTCCACCCCAATTCTAATATAAAACATAATATAATCATCTAGAGTAGTGATTTCAAAAATTTTTTTTTCTGTGAAATCATGATTCCACATAGCTTTTTTGGTACTTTGTCCCACACTCTTGTTCTATTTTTTTTAAAAATGTATCTCATGTTAGGTATTTATTAAAATTGTGGCAAATAGAAGTTTTCTTAGTGAAAAATATTTGCAAGCCATTGATCTAAAAAGCAACATTAGTACCTGCATCATTATAGTCACTCAGTAAATACAGTTTGCTACTTCTAGTACTGGTGACATTAACTACAGTAGATATGTTTTAGATTACACGTAGTTTCACTAAATGATGGGAGATACAATTTATGACATTTTAAAGCCTTGAATTATACCACAATATTTTGCATGTATTAATTATGATATATAGGCTTTTCCTTTTTCTGTATATTTTTCCCATGACTGGAATTATCTGTGGAGGATTTCATGGCTTTTGGATCAATTGAAGATCCTGGTTCATGAATATGTCAATGACTTCAAATATTTTTGCTTATAAAATCATAAAAAATGTTAATACTATAAACCTCCTTGTATATTTGTAAATTGACACGTACAAATATTTTATCATAAATTTAAATAGTAACTAAGTATTGATTTTCACTTCGTTGTAAATATTTCCATTTAAAAATATAACAATTTTAAATGTAAGTCACTCTTCCAAATGTAATTAATTAGATCTAAAAATAATGATTAGATAGGTAATACCTAATTAAAATAGTTTGAAATGACCTCTAACAGTTATAGTTATATGTACTATATGTACTTTCTCATACTAAGATCTTCATTCAACTTCACTGTAAGTTTTTATTCCATTGTTAATATAATTTGTGCTTGAACATTTTTTGGATTATCCTATCATACATTTCTATACAATTTTATGTGAATTTAAAAGTGAAAACATTTTTGTAACTGAGTTTCTCAATGATAATATTTTCTTCCTAATTGAATTAGCTTTGCAAATATTTTTATTGTACAATTGGTTAAAATAACCTAAAAATAATATGAATTTTGATTACACTATTAAACATTAAAAGTCATATTTTAATGTAAATCAATCTTTTATGAGATAGATTGGATGATTTTTAAATCAATTCATATATTAAAGGCTGAATACTAATTTCTTCTAGAATGAGACAAATCAAAAGTATTGTATATGTTTTCATTTCATACAGTTTTTATTATAGAAATTGATTAGGAATGATAAACAGATAATAGAAATAATTTACAAGTCTCCTAGTCTCAAAACAGCTAAAGAAGAATATGAGATATCTATGCCAACAAATGGGAGCATGAGTTTGAGAAAATAAGAAAGTATTGTCCTAGAGTTTCCACACAGTATGGCTACTGCAACACCTATTTATACTGTATCAAGTCACATGAGCCAAGTGAACAATCAGGTTACTTACTGTAGAAAGCATTTTTTTAACCACCAGTCCCTCATATTAACCATGGTGGATGTCAGAAGAACTTCAATGGGTTAAAAGAGAAAAATTGTGATTTTTGCCTCTTTTAAAGCAGAGACTAAATTATATAAAAGATGTTGGAAGTATTTAGTCTCATGGTTTGCACTCAATAATTATTATATAGTATCATGATCATTACTATTACAATCCACAAGTCAATAACTTAAAGCTACCTAGTTACATTAATGATGTTTTTGTTTTTTTAGGTGTTCTTGCACTTTTCTGATAAATTCAGGTGCCTACTATGTAGTGATAACATTTAGCATGTCACTGTAATTATATCAACTCTGATAAATTTGGTCCTGTGCTTTTAGACCAAACTCATATAAACTAGTTATAGTTATTAATCCTTTATTGCTACCTCAAATTCTTACAATTTCTTAGAAACTTGAATTTTTGTCTGAGGCTTTGCTATTTTTTGATTAAACTTATTATATGACTTTACTTAGCACCATTAGAATATGTAATGTGTGGGTGATTTCTAGAAATATTAACTACAAACTCCTTGAAACATTGCAAGTAATAGAACATAGCTTTCACATATTTTGCCTTCCCTGTGTTAGAACACTAGTGGGTTCACCACAAATGATACATGAATTAACACATTTTAATGTGTGTTAAGCGGATTATCAAATTTCTATTTGCTTTAATATATTATGTTTTTATAATACTGTTTTTCTTGATTTTAGGTGTATTAAGCCACAACTTAAGTCTTTTGCCTTGGGTATCTATACCTTAGCAATAAGAGTTCTTGGTAAGTATAATCTATGCTTTCATTTATGGTAGCCATCTTAAGTGTATTTTGAAGACCTTTCTATATATTTTTACAGAACTGCCATACATAACTATGTGATGTAGGTGGTTAAGTCTTTAGTCTTTTGATTTTCTTCTTTTTTTCATTTCTTCATTCCCTCTCTCATTTTCTTGACTCCTCCTTTCCTTTCTTCCAGAAATATTTATTTCCTATGCTGTACCCTGCCCCAGACATAATAAAGAGATTCTATGAGAGCAATCATACTTTTTGTCGACAGTTTTGTTTATATTAGCACTGGCATGTTCTCATAAAATCCATTGCTCTTATGAAAGCGCTCTCAGAAAAGAAATAAAAAAATAATCAGTAAGAAAGGCTAAAGCCTAAATATAAACTTTTCAGTTATTAAAATGAAAAGAATTATTTTGAGATACTCTCAATGCTCTTCCATAGGAGGAGGTAGAAAGATAAGATCATCCAAACAATCAAAGCAAATAGATTTGAGTAGGTGGTTCTTTAAAATATAATTGAAAATTTTTTCTGACTACCACCTTTTAAAATATGCATTGGTTAAAATCTACAGAAATTAGTAAAGGAAACAGATAAAGTTTTTGTTCCAAAGGAGTTTATATTCTAAAGAAGAAAATGAAATAATTGTAAATGTTTCTCTGTAATTTGATGGAAAAGATCTACCTTGGGAGAAAAATCTTAGAGCTTCAAAAATTTGAAATCTGGTTTATATAGATCTTGATGTAGCATGGCTACATATTAAGATACACTGTAATCCTGATAAAATTGAACAAGAAACACTAATAGAGGTGTATGGCTTCCTGTCTGGCTCTAATTATATATGAAAATAGAGATTACCTAGAAAAGTGTCAGATTATTGAGATTGAAGTATAGCCCTGGCTAGAATAGTCCTCTATGTCCATCTATCTTTGGGAATATATAGATGAAAGTAAAAATGATTCAAAATAAAGTAAATGATTTTTATAAAATTGATTTGATAAAAAAGATATTTGAAATTGGCAAAAATATAAGCAAAGTCAAAAGGCATATGATGAACTGGGGAAAAGATTTGTAATGTATGTGACAGACAAGTAGCTAATATACATATTGTAAAGATAATCCTACATTTTGAAGAAGAAAAAGACAAACAACCAACAATCAGATAGAAAAAAAATGGGTAAAATATATGAATAATCATTTTATGGAAAAATAAATGTAAATGCATTTGAATATATAAAAATACACAAACTCTCCCATAAAAAGACAAATTAAAACTACCCAGATGCCATTTCTTACTTATCAAATTGGCAAATTACAAAGTTTGTAATTTATGGAAAAATAGATATGCTTACACATTGCTTTTGGGAGACTAATATTCTTTCTTGCGAGAGTCATCTTACACACTGCTGTTGGGAGAATAATATTCTTTCTTGCGAGAGTCATTTGGCAATAACTAACAAAATTGTGTATAGATTTGCCTTTTAACCTGATATTCTCACTTCTTGGAATTGTACCAAATATTGCCTAGCAAAAATATGAAACAAATCTAATCATTATGGATAAGTGTAATAATTTTTTGTAATAGCAAAAACCTGCAAGCAGTCTAGATGTCCATTAGTTTGAGAATGATTGAATAAACTACATAATACATTTAGGTATTGCAGCTGTAAGGATGAATGGGGAAAAATCTCTGTTTAATATTATCAAGGGATCTCTAGGATACCGTATTAAGCAAAATGGAGAACAATGCTTATAATATGATGCTTTGGTGTAAACGTGGAAAGGTGGAAATATTATATACATATGCAAAGGTATTTGCTCCTATTAAAAAAGAAATAATAAAAGCATCAACTGAAAACGAATTATAAAAAATGGTTACCTATAGAAGAAAGGGAAGGGAGAAAGGAAAGAAGGAAGGAAGGACAGGAAAGAAGTAAAACTTTTTAGGTGTAAAGGGGGAAAAAAATCAACCATTAATCCTGCCTTTCTTCTGTTAACTGTATTTCAAAGTAACCAAAGGTAACATGTTTATATAATTGTTTATTTGAAATTGCATAGTTTCCTCTAATTGAAAATAAAATTTAGAAGAACCAAATCTAAAATCAAACTGAAACTAATGGTGTGTTACATTGGTAGCATGAACATACAGGAAAAGGCAAACAAACAAAAAACTTTAAGTGACTTGAAAAACAAAATTTTGAGAAAATGGTAAAAAGACAAATTTTTACCAAATCCCTATAAAGTAGCTGCATTTATGGTTTTATTATTATACGAGTACTGGTATTATTGTGTTGAAACTTTTAGACATTTTAAGATAAAACAAATGAATTATTTTGTTAGCATTATTTGGAATCAATATTTTTAGCAAAATAGAAAAATGATACAGATATAAAATAAAAGAATTTAAGTAAAACCCTTTCTTAAATTTGAATTTAAAGTATCAATATGAATCACATATTTTTATTTTAAAATAATGTGTATTTTATAGCTCTGTCTCCTGAAAAACCTAGAAACGATGAAACCTGGAAGAAATGAGCACCACAGCACTCAGTCTGTGATATCTAAATATCATCATCCAGTAAAAGAACCATGGCACCTTGGAGAAATGACTGATTCAAGGTCTAGGGTAGAAAATGCATAAGATGATTATGGAAGATCTTTTTGTACTAGAAGTGAGTAAGCTATCAAAAGCTAATAAGGAGGTATCAAAGGGCACAGAACCAATTTGAGGAGACTGGTCTCAAGGTGAGATAGTTTGAGACTCAAAATAATAGAAGTAGCAGTAATAATAATAATGACTGCAGTTTGTTGAAATACATCAAATATATAAAGCACATGGGTTCATAATGATACTTTGAAAATTTGGAGAACATCAGGACACCAACTCATTATTCTGAAAATTGATATTGAAAATAAGTCAAAAAGTGACTCTGTCTTTCTTCTATTAACTATATTCCAAATTAGCCAAATAGTCAGTGAAGGAAAATCCCTTTTTATGAAAAAATACCAAATAATTTTTATGGAAAGTATATAATTGTTTAATTCCTGTTTTGTAGCCTCAACAGTTGCAAAAAGCTTTAGATGAAAGTTTTAGATGATGAGAAACTTCATAAAGGAGAGATAAGACTGGCATAGCCCTAGTTTACATCTATCTTAGCATTACTAATAGGGACAACCAGACAGCATGTACCTCCTAACCTGTACACAATCAGAAGCACACAGAATTACCTTTGCTTATTTTTGCCTAAAATAAATTGAAACTGAGTCTAACAAGACCTAGGTACCAGGTTACAGGAAAAAAGAAAGATAGGATGAATTAAACATTATAAGGTAGCAATCAAACAAATCCAGACTGTGGTATATTCTATGGGACAAATGTCTTTTTTCAAAAATCATTAGTATGAGAAGAAAAAAAGAGAGAGAGAATAGAGGATATTGATATAAAAAGTTCTCAACTAAATGCAATGTGCTTATTTGATTTGGATGCTGATAAGAATAAGCCAACTGTGAAAGAATGTCTTGGAAACAATCAAAAAAGTTTGAACATGTGCTAGAATTTACAAAATATTTAGAAATTTTCATAACATATGTTAGGTGTGAGAAAGATATAGTGGTTATGTTATTATAAAAATGCCATCAGTTAGAGATGAATGCAGAAATACAGAAATACATATAATTGAAATGACATGATGTCTGAGATTGCCCTTAAAATACTACCAAAATAGTTTAAGTGGGGAGGAGAGATAAAACCGAAAACATTAATAATGATCAAAGCTAGTAATGGTTTGTGAGGGTTCATTACATTATTCCTTTTGTTTTTGTGAGTATTTAAAAATGTTTTATTATAAAAAGGTTAAACCATGAACACAAAACTGCAAACATAAGAATCTTTTGGCCGGGCTCGGTGGCTCAGCTTGTAATCCCGCGCCTTTGGGAAGCTGAGGTGAGTGGATTGCCTGAGCCCGCGGGTTCGAGACCCGCCTGGGCAGCGAGACCTCATCTCTACAATAAATAAAAAAATCAACCGGACATGGTAGCGCATGCCTGTAATTCTGGCTACCTGGAAGGCTGAGGCGGAAGGATCGCCGGAGCCCAGCAGGTCGAGGCTGCGGTGGCCGGGAGCGGCCACTGCACTCCAGTCTGGGTAACAGAGTGAAACTCCAACTCAAAAAAAAAAAAGAATCTTTTGACTTGTCTTTATGTCATTAAAGGCAATGTAAAGTAAGATTTTTTAAAAGTGGTTAAATAATCTGTTTGGTTGGACAATATACATAGAAAACTTATTTGAGGCACCAAATAATCCAATTTGATTGCTAGAGATATTTGCTATGCTTCTTGTCTGTGAGATTTTTATGCAAAATAGAATCAGCTAGATATTTTAACTTTTTGTTATAAAAAATTCAAACATATGAAAGGTAAAAGAATATTGCAATGAACTTCCATGTATCTATTATCCAATTTCAACAATTATCAACATACAACCCATCTTAAGACACCTCTATCTCTGTCTACTTTTCCCTACTGGCTTATCTTGAAGTAAATCTCAGTCTATTTTATTTTCTATGTATAGTTTGGTACGTACCTCTATTTAAAATATAATGACTTATGATAATCTAATGATTATCATATCTTAAAAATGACTTCTTAATATGAGTAAATTCTCAGTTGGTGCTAAATTTCTTTTAATTATCTTTATTTCCTTACACATGGTTGTTTAAATCAAGGGCCAAACAGGTTCACACACAGCATTTAGGTGATATATCTATTAAATCTCTTCTGTAGGTTGCACTTCTCTCTCTCATTTCTCTTCCTTTTATTTTGAAAATTTTTAAAACGCCAGAAAATTTTATAAATGACAATTAATACTTATACAACCTTTACTTGAATTCATCAAATGTGTCAAAAAGACAATAATCTCTTTCTTCTCTTTCAACATTCATATATTTTGTTGAATCATTTGAAAATAAGTAGTGGATATGCTGGCACTCCACTCCTAAGACTCCCAGTGTGTATTCTTCTACAAGAGCAAGTACATTGTCCTGTATAACCTCAATCCCATTGCCACATTCAAGAAACTTAATATTGATATGATACTCTATCTAATACACATCCTACATTCAAACTTCATCCATCATAGCAAAAGTGTCTTCTATTGTATTTTCCTGTTTTAAAATTTTTGATCTAGGGTCAATCAAGGACTGTATATTGCATTTAGCTATCTCTTCTGTCTCCAATATTTCCTCTCTTTTTTCGTTTTGGTCTTTTGTGACAGTTATATTTTTTCAAGAAACAAAGCAAGTTGTTTTGTAGAATATCCCACAATTTGGATGTGTTTGTTTGCTTTTGAGTATGTCTAAGTAAACTTTTTTCGTGAGAATACTACACAGGTGATATTGTGTGCTGCTTAGTAAATCACATCAAGAAGACTATAACTTCACTTGATACTATCATTGGAAATTTTAAGTTTACTCTTTTGGTGAAGGTGGTGTCCACAAGTTTTTTTCATTGTAAAAATCCTTCTGCAATGAGTAAGTAATCTACAATATGACACATTAACATTATGTGACTTTTCGGTTTCCCAAGTCTTTCATTCACAGTTTAGGTAGCCACTGGTGATTCTGGTTTGAATCAATTATTACATGAGTATCTGCAAAGTTTAGGTAGACCTTTAAACAAAAAATGTTTAAAAATATTTCCCGGTTGTTATCAAAGAATAAATGGATAATTTCTGAAATTTAGAAATGTAAATATTCTTAAATGACTTTAAAAATTTAGTGAAAGTATTTTATTTAATACAAGCATACAAAGCAATTTTACTTCAGAAGTATGTGTGTGTATATACTTCTTAACACACACACATATTTGGTGAGGGGTGGAGGCAGTTGCTGTTCACCTTTTGCCAACTACTGCCATGGACTGCCAGACAATGCAACTCCTCATAGAATTCAGGAATTTGCAATTTACATGAAATCTTGTGGCTTTCAAATTTTGACTACTATTTTAAACACACACACACAAATGAAACTTATACATGCTAAATAACACATTTAATGAACTACCAATTTAGAACATGTAAAAATATATTTGACTTATAAATGGACTACTTTTTAAAAATCTATATGAGGGATGATACCTTTTTCCTCTAAGAAGGGATTGAATTCTCAACAAACATTTATTGAAAACCTACTTGGGCTTATAGCACAAATCAGAAAGATACATTTCCTGCCCTTGTGTAGTTTATACTCTAGCAGGAAAGGCAATTGAACATGCCATTAGAGAAGTATTAAAGGTTTTGAAGGAAATACAAGTGCTGTTAATGTAGAACAAAAGGAATTAATGCAGTTCAGATCTCAAAATGACCTTTCCAGAAGGAAAATATTTACACTAAGTGTTAAAAAGTGAGTGTGTGTTAAGAAGGGAAAGGAGAAGAAGGTGTTGTTTGGGATAAAGAAAACATATTCTTAAATAAGGCATTCAGGCAGAGGGAAGAACATGTTAATCACTGAAAGAAATTCAGTAAATTTGGAATCTGAAAATATAAGACAATGAATGTTGCCCAAAATGAGGTCAGAAATGTAGATGAGGGTCAGTGTCCAGTTTAACTTCTCTTGTCTTGGAAAAGATATCTTAGGAAATTACCTATTTAATTGACTGATCCAACATCCACATGATGACTAGATTAGAGATAGTTAAGAAAAGAAGATGAAGACTCATGAATTGGCTGTTTCTTTAAATTACCGTGGGTAGAGTGGCAGTGGGAATGGAGAGAAGAGAATGTGTTTAGGATATTCTAGCAGGTAGAATTGGCGTGATACAGAGATAGATTAAATATAGTGATGACCACAGAGAGGAGAGAGAGAAAGATCAAAGATGTCTCCCAAGCTTGTAACTCTAGCAACCGGGTGGCCCCTGACAAAGGGGCAGGACTGGAGATGAAGATGAGCTTATGTGGAGCTTGAAGTGCCTGGGAGATGTGTTTCTGTTGGTAAATAAATGGCAGTCATTGCATGAGTCTGGAGCCTATGAGGAAAGAGTGGACTAGAGAGAGAGAGGTTTTGAAGATATCAGCTTGTAATTGATGGCCATTCATCTCCACATCAGTAATTATTAAACTAAAAGTAAGTGGTTCCAGATAATCATTCATAACCACGTGTTTTTAATAGCAATTATTTGTTTTTCTCACAGCAGGAATCCCAGCTCCAGTTTATTTTGGAGTTTTGATTGACACTTCATGCCTCAAATGGGGATTTAAAAGATGTGGAAGTAAAGGATCCTGTAGATTATATGATTCAAATGCTTTCAGGTACCAAATCAAATGCATTCCTACATGTCACTGCTACAACATCCCAGGTTTACACAATGCCACCAACACTAACAATTTTTCATGTTATTTCACTGCTTGTAAGGTAGCTAGCAGTCTAATCGAAAAGTGTGATCTGTATCATAAAATCATTTTATTATTATTTGATTATTTGACTAGATGTTTGATTTTTTCCTTATTCCTGACCTTGACTTTCATTTTAAATGGATAATTAGTTTAAAAATATGATGAAAGATTCCAAAATAGAGTAGAAATTTGAAAGTTTATGCACACAAATGGGTAACTCACTCCTTTAAATTCAGAAGTATTGAAATTTAGGTCACATTTTGGGCTTAATTCTATTCTTTTTAAAACTGAGCCAAACTGTACCATTTACGTCAGATATAATCCCTCTGGGCCAGAGTTGAATTTGGCTCTGAAGCTGCCTGGCTTTTACTGCCAAACTGATGTTCAATTATTCCAGTACTTGAAATGCATAAAAGTAAAAGGTTTTCTCTGTGTGGGTCAATGTGCATAGGGATGGGGGGTGGGAGGGGCATGGCTTTTTCACTAGGGTATCATTTAGTTCAATTCATCAAACATTTAGTCCTTATTGCTTAAAGCAATGCTTCAATGGCTTAAAAGTGAGAAGGATTTCTTTTTTTTTTTTAAAGACTTACAAGCTGAGCATTTTCTAGAGAAATAAACTTGGTGCTGAACCATCTAAGTTGAATGTGAATTGGGCAGACCATCCTAAATAAGTCTGTTTGGTTTAATAGGCTTTGATGTTATGTGTGAACTTTATTTTGGTCTTTGAAAGTGACCCAATTTGTGAGTATAATTTAGGCTTTACTTACGTTTTTTTCCTAAGGCTTTATTCATTTTAATGTAGACACAATGTAATTCATCAGATACTGAGAGTGTGCTTTCAAGGTAACCAGAATGAAACATTTGACCTTTCCATACCTTAGTGTCTTCTGACAGAGTGTAGAACTATAGGCTTCTTATGGAAGAAACCGATTTCAACTTCTAGTTTATTCTTAAATTATTCTGCTTTACTGAGAGTGCCAATTCCCCTTAGCATTGCTTTATACAATTTTTCATTAGAAATGAATTTGGGAAAGGACTGAGGAGAGGGTAATTGCATAATTTTTCATTCAAACCTGGGTACTTTTGAGAGTAAAAAGGGCTACTATTAAAATTACACTGGACCAACACTAGCATAAACTGGAACTGTTCTAGGCAAACAGGGATACGGTCACTTGAATTAAGGGAACAATTTACAGAAAGGATGGAACTTATTATGTAATTAGTAGTTACTGAAAATGATGCTGCTACTATTAAATTGTTTTATATTAGTAAACTGCTTTCAGTAAGAACCAGTGTTCATAGAAGGGACTTTTATAGCCACCAAAGCTGCATTCTTAAAGAAAACCATAACAATAATATTTACTATCTTTCTTTTACATTTTATTTCAGGTTGGGTAGTTGTAATAATTATGACTAAGATTCTCTCTTCTTTTAGACACATATATCTGGGACTAACTGTGATACTGGGCACAGCATCCATTTTCCTAAGCATTGCAGTACTTTTCATTTTAAAGAAAAATTATATTTCAAAACACAGAAGCCTGATAACCAAGAGAGAAAGAACAATGGTGGCTACGAGATTTCGGAAAGAAAATTATACTACAAGTGATCATTTGCTACAGCCCAACTACTGGCCAGGCAAAGAAACACAACTTTAGAAAAAATGCTGACTCAAAGTAGTGTTTTCTAATTGGTAGGCATTTTTCAAACAAAAACAAATTAATCAAAGGGGTTCTAAATGTGTAATTTCTTTGTCTTTTGAAAGATTTCTAGTTTGTTTTTGACCCTAGGTATTAGATAATATACCTGAAAACAAATATCATTAAATATAACAAAAATGCAGATAAAGCTAAATTATATTCCTGGTAGAACAATTGTTCCTATTACCTTATACATGGTTTATTTAAAGGTTTTTTTTGGAGGGGTCAGTGTTTCATTCTGATGCCCAGACTGGAGTGTAGAGTGGCATGGTCATGATGATCACAGCTCAATACAGCCTGGATCTCCTAGATTCAGGAAATCCTCCCATCTCAGTATCCTGCATAGCTGGGACTACAGGCAGGTACCACCACGCCCGGCTAATTCTTTTTTATTTTTTTCTAGAGATGAGGTTTCTCTATGTTGCCCAGGCTGGCCATGAACTCCTGGGCTCAAGCAATTTGCTTGTCACAGCCTCCCAAAGTGCTGGGATTACAGGTCTGAGCCACTGCACTGGTTCAATATGATTTTTAAACTGACTTATATGTCTAGAGTAAGAAAATATCGGTAAAATATTAAATCACACCTCCTTGGTGAGGGCTCCTTCAAGTAATAGCTTAATGATGATTTTAGGATAGAGCCAGAACATGGAGGAAGCTTTCATTTTAAGGTCATCCTTTTCTTTGAAATATAATTATTGATATAAAAATGTAGAGTGACAAATAATTTGGGGGATTCGAATTTTGGATTATTAGCTCTTCCACTTTTCATTTACACATGCTTTTTGTGTGAAACTATTAGTAACCATAGTTGAAAAGTAACAAAATTAATATTAACATACTTTATTGTTCTTCTATTAATTCACTGAATTAAAGACATTTCTAAATACAGTATGATTATATTTTAATGTATGTAAGCAGCTCCCTTCTTACGTACATGATGTGTTCCTAAAATGTGCTTGAAAGTTGAATTTCTGAAAGTTTATCATAAAGTTAGGTGTTATAATAGGAATAAAGTAATCCAGAGAAGACCAGGTAGAAGGAAAATTTGAATTAGAATAGAAAGACTGCAAAACATTAAATATGTGTAAGACCACAGAGTTTCTCCAATGCACGGGAGTAGGACCCTTACTTACCAAGGAGGTTAGAATGGGTATCCATGAATCCATTATGTTCCAGCCACTCTATACATTGTATTACTTAATTTTTATAGCAGTCTTAGTATCAAAATCTCTAGCTTACAGATGATGACAGGGTTAAGAGAGGTTGGATAAATTGCTTAACCTTGGCGGGGCACAGCCAGGATTAAACCCAGATATAAATCTAAAATAGTCTTTCTACCACACCAACCCGACCCGATAGTGTGACACTAAATAAACTGTTTCTATTATTTGTAATGTTTCTGCATTGCTTTATTTCTTTAGATCAGTTGTCTTCATCTGTGTATTTTAATAATATGCAGATAATCAACAACCACTGTAAACCTCACAAATAATTTATTTAGCATATTCTTTTCAGATGTTCTTGATTATGTTTGAAATACTATATTTCAAATAGCTAAGCCCCAATCATGCAATTTAAACTTAAATCAAATGATCAGGGACAATCCTTCAGAATTGTGGAAGCTTGGAAATGCAACACGGTTCTTAATAAACTTTAGAATAATCAGAACATACCCGTAGGACACTCCTTACAAAGGATTCTGTCTCAGGTGCTTTTTGGAGCCTAAATGCCAACAAGAAGGCCCAGCTCAAAAATGCAGTAGCCTTATTGAAACAGTGAAGGGAAAAAAATGGTAAAAACAAACTAGTTTGCAGTCTTTTTAATTTTTCCTGTATATATCAGTCTTGCAAATAAAAGTGAAACAAAAAACAAAACAAAACCAGAAAGCAAAGTTGGTAATGGAGAGGAGAAAATGAATTTAAATATACAGTAACTCTGTCATTTTATTTGAACTGGTGACGTTTGATTGTTTCACATTTTTCTATTTTTGAAAATGAAAATAGACTTAATGTTTTGTCTCTAGTAGGCCTACTTCAAGACCTGCGACTGCCCTGCTAGCTTGTTAGCAGACAACTTTTTGTCATCTCTATATTACCCATAGGAAATATTTACTGAATGGATGAGTGAGTACACTTGCCAAGAGTTTTCTTTGTAGAGATGTAATTAAAGTTCAAATGCTTCATTCTGTCTCCCATATCCTCTATTTTTCTAAGCGTTTGTTGCAATATCTTGAAAACTGACTTTTTTTGCAAGTAAATTTCTAAATAGAATCATATATAATTTACTCTTGAATGACACAAAATTCTAAAATGACATAAAAGAGGATTAAATTATGATTTTTTCATAAAAAACTGAATGCAAGTTAAAAGGAAGCATATTTTTATGCTTAATCATTAATTTGACAGTGGAATTATAGAAACTAAACTCAGCTATATAACATATGAGGGTGTCATTTAATCAGGATTGAAAACCTGATATTTTAGACAAGTAAACACATCTGCCAGAGGTAAACAGATGTTTTATGCCTCGGAAAGCACACGGTTAATTTTTTAAATTCAAAAAAATTCCCTCAGTCCCAAGGCTAAATATTAGAGACAATTTGTGGGATCTCACACGTTCAGTGAGCTACATTATTTTCTTATTCTATAACTCTGACCTGTAGCAGTGACTAGCACCTCCAGTGAACAGCTGACTTTCCTCTCCCTCCCGCTTCCCCTCCTCTTTTTCCCTTCCTCCTCATCCTCCTCCCCTTCCCCTTCTCTATTTCTCCCTCTTCCTTCCCCTCCTTCTCTTCCCTTTCTCTGTCTCCCCCTCCTCCTTCCCCTCCTTCTCCTCCCCTTCCTTTCCCTCCTCCTCCTTCCCCTTCCTTTTCCCTCATTCTCCTTCTTCTCCTCCTTCTGTTTTTTATATAAATGGAGTCTTACTATGTTGCCCAGGCCCAAATTCCTGGGCTCAAGTGATCCTCCTGCCTCAGTCTCCCAAGTAGCTAAGACTAGAGGTGTGAACCACTATGCCTGGCTCGTTTGTTTTTTCTGATGTTCACTTTCATATCCTTAAACATATGTTCATATCACACTCTTGACTTATCAACTTTGGGCAGCATCTATTGACTGGGACTAATGTGACTTCCACATCCTCTTTCTTCTCCTGTAATCTGTACACAGTGAGTTCACTAGTCTAAGTTCCTTGAATGTCATATCAATACCACCATTTTTTGTTCAATAAACATAAAAAGTATCATATATTTGTTGACTTTGCAAAATGAAGATCTTTGAGCTCCCTCCCTTCCCTCCAGGACTCCATCTCCTTCCTTCTGTTAGCTGTACCTTTACTTTTTCATTGTCAAGAATAATAACATTTTTAGTCGGCTGTGTAATCATACTAGATCTAGAAAAAGCCTGAATGGTCATAATTATGATCAATTCTTTCCACTGTCTACACTATGAAAGCTCATCATTTTTTAAGAAATGAGAGAGAGAGAGAGAGAGCGAGAGAGAGAGAGAGAGAGAGAGAGAGAGAGAGAGAGAGAGAGAGAGAGAGAAGGGACCTGCATATAAATCAAACAACATTGAAACATTGATTGAGGACCCATATAACAGGCATTAGAGGCACATTAACACATTTGAATATTAATATGTGTGATATGAAAAAAGAGTTTTGAATCCAAGAAATCTTGGAATATGCTGAATTAATGATAACTTTTATAGCTGTAGAGTCTCTCAGACTCTTTAATATGGTGGTATAAATTGTTGCTCTTCTACATAGGTGTATATCTCAAACTTATTTGGCACTGAATCCAGTTTTTAAAACAAATCTGAAACCTAATTTTGAATATAATAGATTTGAAAAATGCAATTTCATTCTTTTTTGTATTTTACAAACTTTGTCAGATTCTGGTGTTAGGATTGTGCAGTTTTATAATATTAACTAGAAAACTACTTAATTTTTTAATATTTTGGAAGTTTTTATAGTATAGGAATTATCTGTTCCTTGTATATTTGAAAGAATGTACATAACGTTTTTGAGAAGTTATACTTTGAAATACTTTTGTTTGGCCATTTTAGTTTTTAAAAAATATCTGCTTACCAATTGAACTTTGAGAATTTGTATTTTATTCCTCGAAAATCTTCTTGGTTTTATAAATATAGAACATCTAAGCTTGGTATTTATTATTATGTTAGTTTTCTCTTCTCTAATTTGGTATATTAGATTTGTCTCTTTTTTTGTACATTATACTTGTCAGGTCATTATTTCATTGGATTTTTAAAAGAAATGGTTTTTGAATTCTGTTTTCCTGCTGCCTATGTGATTAATTTCTGGTTTTAATGTCATTTTTTTCTTTCCATTTTCTAAGACATACTTTAAAAAATCTTCTTCTGTGATTTGTTGGCTTGTACTATATTCTCTAGCTTAGTAATGAAACATTAATTTGCTCCAATGTACAGATCTTGACTCATATGCTTTGACATGCTGTAGCACCACTGATGTTTTCCTAGTTGTTTGCAAATGCATTCTCCTTTTTCTATTTGAATCAAAATGCCTATTAATTCTAGAAAGAGAATGTTTTAAAATTTCCTAGTGTTTGAAAATTTTAAATTAAAGTTGTCTTTTAAGTTTTAGGTAATCACATTTATAACTACAGGATGTAACCTATTCAATTTATACTTTTTGGAATTTATTAAAAGTTTTTTGAGCCAAAGACATAATCAGTTTGTCAAAATGTTCTGGATTTTAGAAACAAAGTATATTCTTTGATCATAGAGGAAAAAATAGAAATATATTTATCAAATCAAACTAATGAATTGTATTATTCAAATCTTTTAATACTTTCTGTTCTCTTTTCAATCTGAAGGCTTGAGAGTAGTAATATGTTAAAAATCTCCAGTATAATTGAGTTTTAGTTTGTGACTTGCTTCCACTAAAAGTTGTTTCTGTGTAGAATTTAATATTATATCTTATAGTATATTGGTATGTATAGATTTGATTTTTAAAACTATTGTTATTAATAATTTTCATTTGAATTTATTTTATTATTTACATTTTTGTTTATGTTTACTTGAAGTATCTTTGGTCCTCCCTTTGTTTTTTTTTAAATTATCTGTTTGTTTAAGCTTACATGTTTATTAACAGTTAGAAATTGGATTTCATATGTTCTTTATCTAAAGTTTTGTTTATTATTAAAGAAGTTTAATTGTTATACCTGATGTTCAATTTATTTCTGTTATATTGTGAATTACATTTTTCTTATGTTTTTCCTTTTATTCTTGCATGTGCTAAATTACTATATTTGTACTTCTCATCAGCACATGGAATATTCTTCAGAATAGATCATATGTTAGGCAATAAAACAAATCTCAACAAATTAAACAACAAAACAATATAAAATATCTTTTCAGACCACAATAAACTAAAACTCAAAGTCAATAACAAGAGATACTTTAGAATCTGTACAAATACATGAAAATTAACACCATGCTCCTGAGAGACCATACAGTCAATCAAGAAATTAAGAAGAGAATTTAAAAAGTTCTTTTAAAAAGTAAAAATTGAAGTACAATATACCAAAACCTATGGGATACAGCAAAAGCAATGCTAAGAGGAAATTTTATAGTAATAAATGCTTATGCCAGAAAAGTAGTAATATTTCAAATAAGCAGCCTAATTATGCACTTCAATGAACTGGAAATCAAGAATACAGCAAACCCAAAAATCAGTAAAAAATAAATAAATAATAAAGATCAGAGAGGAATTAAACAAATAGAGACAAAAAAATTACAAAGGATCAAAGAAACAAAAAGTTTTTTTAATGAAAAAATAAACAAAATTGGTAATAACTAGCTACACTATCCAATAAATAAAGAGAGAAGACCCAAATAATTAAAATTAGAAATTAAAAAGGAGACATTGCAAAAGATACCACAGAAATAAAGAGGATCATTAGAGATCTTTAATCACAACTACACACTAATAACTTGAAACACCTAAAGATAATAAATAACTCCTAACACACACAACCTACCAAGACTGAATCAGGAAGAGATCAGAACTCAAACAGACCTGTTGAATCAGTAATAAAAAGTGTCTCAACAAAGAAAAGCCCAGGACTGGAGGACTTTACTGCTAAATTCTTCCAGATTTATAAAAAACTAACACCAATTCTCCTCATAGTATTCCAGAAGATTAAAGAAGAGGGACTTCCTCCTAAACTACTCCATGAGAATCTTACCTTAATACCAAAATCAGGCAGGGACACAACAACAATGATGACAATAACGACAGATAACAAACAAATGTCTCTGATTTACCCAGACACAAGCAATCTCAACAAATTACTGGCAAGCAGAATTTAATAACTAATTAAAAAGATAATACCCACAATCAAGTGGGATTTATCCCATAGATGCAAGAAAGGATAGTTCAACATAAATAAATCAGTACATATGATATATCACCTCAACAAAACAAAAGCCAAACACCATATTATTTTCTCAATAGATGCAAAAAAAAGTTGGATAAAATTCAAAAAGCCCTCATGGTATGAATTCTCAGCAAATTAGACATTGAAGGAACTTAACACAATAAAAGTTATACATGACAAACCTATATCTAACATACAGAATAAAAGAAAAGCAGAAAGCTTTTCCTCTAAGAACTGTAACAAGGTAAGGATGCCCAATTTTGCCAACTTATTCACCATGGTACTGAATGTTCTAACCAATACAATCAGGCAAGAGAAGTAAAATAAAGGCTCAAAAATTGGAAAAGGGGAAGACAAATGGTTCATGTGAATGTAAATTGATATTATATATAGGAACCCCTAAGAAATCCAACAAAAAAATTCTTAGAACTGATACACAAATTTAGTAAAGTTGCAAGATACAAAAGTCAACATATAAAGATCAGTAGACTTTCTACACACCAGTAAAAACTAGCTTAGAAAAAATAAATAAATGAATAAATAAAACAATTACATTTACAATTGCTACAAAAAAGAAAATACCCAGGAATGAATTTAATAAAGGAGGTAAAAAAAAAAAAATCTCTATAGAGAAAACTATAAAAGAAATTGAAGAAGACACAAACAAATGGAAATGTATCCCATGATACATTTGGATATGTTAATATTGTTAAAGTGATCATACTATCCAAAAAAAATCTACAGATTCCATACAATCCCTAAAACATACCAATAACATTATTTACCCCAAATATTTTAAAAGTCCTAAAATTCTTATCAGACCATTAAAGACACCAAAAAGCCTAAGCAAAAAGAACAAAGCCAGAGGCATCGCACTACCTGACTTCAAAATATACTACAAAGCTATAGTAGCCAAATAAATAACATGGTATTGGAACAAAAACAGACACATAGACCAATAGAACAGAATAGAAAATCCCAGAAATAAATCCACATATTTACAGTCAAATAGTTTTTGATAAAGTTGTCAAGAACATACTTTAGGGAATTAAATGGTGCTAGGAATACTGGATATGCATAAGTAGAAAAACAAAACTAGTCTCTTATTTCTCACCATATACGAAAATAAACTCAAAACGCATGAAAAATGTAAACATAAGACTCCAAACTAAAAAAAAACAAAACAAAAACACTAGAATAAAACATATAAGTAATGCTTTATGACATTGGTTTGGGCAACAATTTTATGACTAAGGCTTCAAAATCACAACAACAATAACAAAATATAGGTAAGTGGGACTATATTGAGCTAAAGAGATTCTCAAAAGCAAAAGAAATAATCAGTAGAATAGAGAGACAATCTGTATAATGGAAGGAATTATTTGTAAATTACTTACCTGACAAGGGAATAATATCTAGAATATTCAAGAGACACCAGCAATTCAGCTGTAAGAAGACAAATAATTCCATTAAAAAGTAGGCAAAGGACATGAATAGATTTTTTTTTTGAGTTGGAGTGTCACTCTGTCGCCCAGGCTGGAGCGCAGAGGCACACTCACAGCCACCCCAGCGTCGACCTGCTGGGCTCCGGCGATCCTTCCACCTCAGCCTTCCAAGTAGCCCGAATTACAGGCCCATGTTACTGCACCCCGCTAATTTTTTGATTTATTGTAGAGATGAGGTCTCGCCAAGTTGTCTGGGCTGGTCTCGAACCTGCAGTTTTAGGCAATCCACTTGCCTCAGTCCCCCAAAGTGGTGGGATTACAGGCTGAGCCACTGAGCCCAGTCGACATTTCTTTTTAAAAGAAGACATACAAGTGGTCAAGAGATACATGTTCAACATCACTAATCATCCGGGAAATGCAAATTGAAATTGCAATGAGCTGTATCAACTTATCCCAGTAAGTTTGGCTATTATTAAAATGACACAATATAGCAAATGCTAGTGAGATACAGAGAAAAAAAGGAACGCTTATGCATTGTTGGTAGGAATGTGCACCCAATGTGGAAAATAGCATAACGTTTTCTCAAAAAATTAAAACTAGACCAATCATATGATTGAGCAATACCACTGCTGGATATTTAACTAAGGAGGAAGAAATTATTATAGCTAAGTATATCTGCCACTCTATGTTTATTGTAGCACTATTCACAATAGCAAAGATATGGAATCAATCTAAGTGCCTGTTACTAGATGAGTGAATTTAAAACATGTAATATTATTCAACCGTAAAAAAATAATAAAATTCTGTCCTTTGCAACACCATGGATGGAACTGATGTCATTATGGTTAGTAACTTAAACCAGTCACAGAAAGACAAAAATTGTGTGTTCTTAATTTATATCTTGGAACTAGTAGAGTTGATCTTATGGAGGTTGAGAGTCGTCTAGTGTTTACTAGAGGCTGGAAAGTATTAGGGGGTAATAACAAGAGGTTGATGAATGAGTAAAAACACACAACTAGTTATAGTGTTTGATAGCACAGTAGGTTGACAATAATTTATTTTGTGTTTCATAATAGCTAGTAAAAAATATTTGAGGTTGGGCATGGTAGCTCAAACCTGTAATCCCAGCACTTTGGGAGGCTGAAGTGAGAGGATTGCCTGAGCCCAGGGGTTCGAGACCAGCCTGGGCAACTTGGTGAGACCATGTCTCTACAATATATCCCACCCCCAAAAAAATAGCCAGCGGTGGTAGTGTGCACCTGTGGTTCTGGCTACTTGGAAGACTGAAGCGGAAGGACCGCCTGAGCTCAGCAACTCAACACTGGATGGCTGTGAGAGTGCCACTGCACTCCTGCCTGGGCAACAGAGTGAGACTCTGACTCATAAACAAACAAACAAACAAACAAATAAATATTTGAAATGTTCCCAATACAACACAAATAAATGATAAATGTTTAAAGTGATAAATATCCTTTAATAAGAATTAATATTCTGACTTGAAAATTATGCATTGTATGCATGTATCAAAATATCATATGTATCCATAAATATGTACAAAATTATGTATCAATAAAAATTAACAATCATCACACTAAAAAATATTAATTTTCTCTCCCCAAAATAGTAAATAGATGCAGCATGATAGAGAGTAACAAACTTTTTACCCATAAGTTTTACATGAGTGGTTCTTTACAGAAAGTCTTTATTAGGATATTATTTATAATTAGATTTTACTACTGAAGTTACTCTGATGAAACTACACTAAAGATTCTTTAACATACTGCATTTAGTGTGACTCAGACTTAAGTTATAGAATGCTTTAGGTCAGATCTGGCTTGGATTAAATCTATATTTTTAAAATTCAGGCATTGGTTTACTTTATGCCTAAGGTCAATGAGATTGAAACATACTCCATGCTTCATAAGCAAAATCCAAAGCAGTGAAAGATTCCAATTTCAAGACAGAAAAGTATTCAGGAGATTAACAAGTGCATCTGTTTTTCCTTATTCAAAAACATAGATTAAACACACACACACACACACACACACACACACACACACACACACACACACACACACACACACCTGTAAGAACCCTGGCCATTTATAAAGTGTATAGTTTACTGCAATTCCACTTGCGATGAGTGTTTATTATGAGGCATTTAAAAATGTGTGTGTTTCAAATGGATTCCTTGACATTTTAAATCTCCCCCTGGATTGCCTGGGATTTGACAAAGTGCTATGTCTACACTTGGACACCGCCTACCTTCCTGCCCATTTAACTGTCCTCAAGTAATCCAGTTGCTCTCATGACAGGGACCCCCTGATTCTTTGTCTTCGTTAAACGTTCTATAGTCCTGTGTACTTTCAGATACCTAGGAGCATCAGGAGCTGCTAACGCACTGCTGCTCCTGCTCCTGCATTCTTCTGCCAACTGTTTTTATACCTCCCATTCCTCCAACCTGTGGACTCAGGTAGCTCGAGCAATGAACTTTCTGTACACAGAAAATTCTTTAAAGTTCTGAGTCTGAAATAAAGTACTGATTCAATTTTCAGCCTTTTGAAAATATTGCATTTCCACTAAGCAGTGAGTTTATCTCTCTCCAACTTTAAAACAGACAACAGCAAAGAAAACTAGAGAAAGAAAAAACCCAGAAAGCTCTCTTGATCCAAGAGCTCCCTCTAGTTACTGTTTTATTCTTTTTGTATTTTAACCAGTCTTCCAGAAATATTTCTGTAGATTAATAATTATTATTTATTAAATACTAACTACCAGGAACTGTGCTAACTCTTTTAAATATATCACTTCATTTAATAATCTTAAAAATCTAAATGCGTATACAGTTATTGTCCTTTTGTTGCAAATGAAGAGGACACAGGTTTAGAAAATCTAAGCAATTTTCACAAAAATCACTAGAATAGTGTGCAGCAGAGTTGGAACTCAGATCCACACTCTTACTACTGTGATGCCATGTTCTAAGATAGTCAAAACATACTGTCTGCCTGAGCTCAGCACACATTTATTCTACAATAAACTATTTTCTGATTTCCAGATAATACATTTTCCCATTCAATACATAAATTTTAGCCTTCGTTTTTCTTTGAAACTCAGTATCTTTTTATCTTTTTAAACTTGGTAGTATCTGCTTTCATGGCTTCTGTGACTGCATTCTGTCTTTGAATCATTCCAATATCGCTGACTGCTTCTCAGGCTTTCGCTTCATTGTCATCTCCTCTGAATTTTCATGGGTTTATATTAACATATGCATCCTTCTCTAAGTGATTTATTTTCAAGTATTTCTTTTGTTATCGATAAATTGATGACAAAACCTAGAACTTTCTCCTGAGCTCAGATCCCGAGCTGCCAATAGGATGTAACTCTACCAAATCCGATGAGACTCATATCTCCTAAATTACATATATCTCAAATTATCTCTAAGAAAATTTCCCTTATGTTGCTATGCGCACATGTGACTTTTGCAAATGCTTGAAAACCTGTAGGAAAAGACTTCATTCCTATTGTTATGTTTGGTCATAGATACGGATAAGGTAGATCTTAATGTCAGTCATTAATTAAGAAAAAGAAATTCCTTAGATAATATTTGACTAAGAGAATGGGATGGAAGTCAGTGAGAGAGAAGAGACCCAGACTCTGGCCTAGGTCTAGTAATCAAAAAATTACTAGTGTAGATTTCCACATATTATAGGCATTATAGGTTTTAAGATGTGGTCCACCATAGAGAATAAGACTAAAAGCTAGAGGGATTAAAATATTCCAGAGTAGGGTTTAATAGATTTTCTGAAAAAATGTCAGATAGAATATATTTTAGGCAGGTCTGCCACTCTGCACAATCATTTGATGCTGCCATTGAAGCATGACAGTAGCCAAAACATGCATAAATGAATTAGCATTGCTAATTTCACATAAAGGGTTATTTACCTGGTCAACAAAAGTCACTTTTTGCACACCCTGTACATTGACCCTGACCTAGTTGTCCTTTCCCTGGTACCATCTTACCCAACAAACACTTTCAAAGAAGGACATTTTATTTAATTAATTAATTAATTAATTAATTTATTGAGTCGGAGTCTTATTCTGTCGCCCAAACTGGAGTGCAGTGGCCGCTCCCAGTCACCGCAGCCTTGACCTGCTGGTCTCCGGCGATCCTTCTGCCTCAGCCTTCCAAGTAGCTGGAATTACAGGCATGTTCTACCACTCCCAGCTGATTTTTTGATTTATTGTAGAGATGAGGTCTTGCTGCCCAGGCGGATCTCGAACCCGCAGGCTCAGGCAATCCACTCACCTTAGCCTCCCAAAGGCGCGGGATTACAGGCTGAGCCACCGAGCCTGGATCATTAGTGTTTTTAATATATTCACAGAATTATGCATGAATACCCACTACTGATAATTATGATTATTATTATGCAGATAGGAAAAATTGAGACTTGGTTTAGTAATTTGACAAAGTTACAGAGCTATTAAGTGAAAGAGCTGGAATTTAAGCCCAGGCAGTCTGTATTCAGAGTCTGTGATTTGAGCCACACACTATTTTCTCCATTATTCAAGGAGATTCACCAAACTTTATCTTCAGGATGATCAAGGACGAGCAGCATAGCACCAACCAGAGTCAGAGGGAAAATATAGTATCCATGTTCAAGTAAATGATATCAGTGTGATATCCCCAGTGTGGAGCAAGAGCTCAATCTGAAGTGTGAACAGAGCAGATTCAATTTCTTAGAAGAAAATGGGCAAAACGGAAAAATGGTCAATGGTCAAGACAACTAGGAACATTTCCAGAAAGGGGCACCATAAAAGATGTGTTTTGTTTAGAATAGAAAATATATTAGGCCTCCAAGTGAAAAAAGAATGGACTAAATGTGCATGAGACCACTGATCAATTATGCTCATATAGTTACAGTTCTCTTGGACACATTCTCAAAGGCCACAAAAACCAAGAGAAAGCACAGTAATTTAAAATAATAATTACAAGAGAAAGGAGTTTAGAATAACTGTTAACAGTGAAGACGACAGTTCACTGGATGCATAGGTACCTGGAACCCTCCCTATGAGCCCTGAACCCTGCATATAAAAGAGCAACACTTATCACAAACTCTAATCTCATAAGACTTTGTATATACAATATTTGGGACCTTTGATTCAACATTTCGCAATTGACTGTCTCCTTGAGGTAAGAATGTGGAGCCCAGTGGAGGAAAAGAAATGATGAGAGATGAAGAAGGCAGTTACCACCTGTGTTATTTTTCCATTGCTGCTATACAAGCTTAGTGCCTTAACATAACACAAATGTAGTCTCTTAAAATTCGGAAGGTCACAAATCTGAAATCCATTCTACTGAGCAAAAATCAAGTTATCAGCAGATCTGGTTCCTTCCGGATCATCTGAGGAAGAATGTTTCTTTTAGTTTTTTCCAGTTCCTAGTGACCTCCTATATTCCCTAGCTTAAGGCCTCTTCCTCTGTGTGCACCGCTTCTATTTCTGCTTCTGTCATCACATTACCTATTTTTCTCTTTCTTATAAGGACACTTTTGATTATATTCAAGGTCCATCCATATAATCCAGAATACTCTCTCCAGGTTTAGATTCTTACCTTAATCACACCTGCAAAATTCCTTTTGCCATGTAGGTGACCACGAAGAGGTTCTAGGGGTTAGAACACTCTTTTCATCCTACTTCACCACCTTTCTTCATTGTCCTTCAACTGTCTTTTATATATTGCATACTTTTTCAAGCAGACTCTCCTGTTATATCAAATACTGAGAACAGGCACTACTCAAACTTCTATCTTACCATTCCGCATTTTATTCAACAAGTATTTAATGGATATCTTCAAGATCTGGAAATTTGTGAGTCTTTGAAGAAAATGTCAGAGTAATAATTCTGCCTTCATGGAGCTCACTGGTTGCATCATCCTTTTACTAAATCAAGTATGCTTTCCTGCTCACTCCCTTTTCTGCTGCTGTGGATGTGTTCTTTCTAGTTCTGTTCTACTTTCCTGACTAAGTCAAATAGGATCATTCCTCAGGAAAGAACAGAATTCATTTTCCTATGGAGTCTTTGTAGCACAATTTTTTTTTTTTTTTTTTTTGAGTTGGAGTCTCACTCTGTCGCCCAGACTGGAGTGCAGTGGCCGCTCCCGGCCACTGCAGCCTCGACCTGCTGGGCTCCGG
>NW_007246108.1:134712-159973 GCF_000164805.1 Carlito syrichta | reverse complement strand
CTCACCTCAGCCTCCCAAAGGCGCGGGATTACAGGCTGAGCCACTGAGCCCGGCTTTGTAGCACAATTTATTAGCATTAACATCAGACTCTGATAATGATTTACTCTTTATTTAGTTTACTTCACCTGATCTAAAGTTGCATGGAAAATATTGTAATAGGCAAGGCATGGGTTAAATTTGTTTAGGACTCTAATCTCCTTTGAGTAGGGATTAGTACTTGTATAAATAGTGCCCCAAGAAAGAACTGATTCCAGATTGCTGAAGAACTAAAGTTTTCTTTGATGCAAAGTGCTAAATGACTTAGCATACGCAAGATGTATAAACAGCTCATAGTATCCATCTCTACAGATAGGAGTGCTTCCACCTACTGACTATAAAATTTCACAATAAGCAATACTATACAGGAAATTTCTGCTTTTTTCTTTATATTTATTTCTGTTGTAGGCATAAGGTTTTTTTTTTTTGTTGTTGTTGTTGTTTGTTTGTCTTGGTCTTCTCATTTACTCCCAAACCTGACAGGCTTCTATAGTCCCAGCCTTTGGAATGATTGATTCAACTAGCCAGAATGTTGTATTCTAAAAATTAGGCAGCTATTAATATCCAAGGTATCCAAGGAGACATCAGAAAGCTTAAGGCAGCCTGTTGGACACAGAACATGTTGCTAGAGGACTGAGAAAAATGGATAAGAATTATGTAAGAATGGAATTGAGTAGGGACTTGATTAGCAATAGTTGAGGACAGAGGATTCTGTTGCTCCAAAGACAATATGGGAAATTGTGACTGGTGTTTGTTACATCATATGAGAGCAAGTGACTTCAGAATTCTCTAGGAAAGTTGAAATTTATATAAAATGTCTTTGTATATCTGTATATTGAGAATATATCATGAAACTCAGGACTAGATACGATTTCTGTTAGAGAAAACCAATGTCAAACTGGTGCTATTGAAGATAGCACGCTTTTTTTAAACATTTGAATATGAATAAACATTCTGTGTGAGCCCAAGAAAATGAGAAAGGGTTGAGGGATGAAAACATCTATATCATATGAAATATATTAGAGGGCTGTCATTGGTTTCTTTGAAATAAGCATGAATGTGATCTTTATAGAAAAACTGGTATTATTTGAAAAGTAAACTTTAAAATGTTTACACTTTTTGAACTAGTAATTTTCGTTCTAAGATGCTTACTGTAGAAATAACCATACATGCATTTAAATATTTATATAAAAGATGTTCACTATACTATTGCCTATAATTTTAGAAAGGCTACTATAACAGCTATAATGTATTGAGTTATTAAAATGTTTCTGACGTTGTGCTTGGTGATTGGCACTGAGAGAATAAAATGAAGGAGAGTGAAAAAAATATGAGAATATAAATATTAGAGCATTGCCTACACCTTCCATTTTCTATCAGCTTTATAACTTGCCTTTTCAGGACTTGGACCACATTCAAGCTAAAAGACTCAGAAATAGCTTAAGTAAGATTTTGTAGCACTTTGGGAAAATGCTCCACCTCAACCATGTTGCAGATTGGTATACTGAAATTATGTTGTACAATATGATAGTCACTAGTTGCAAGTAGCTACTTAAATCCAGACTAAAAATTCATTTTTCCAGTCACACTAGACACATTTGAAATGCTCAATAGCTACATGAAGCTTCTTGCTACTACATTTGAGAATTCAGGTATAGAGTATTTTCATCATCAAAAAAAGTCTATTGCAAAGCATTGCTCTAAAGGTTCAACACAGACAGCATTGAGTAGAATTGTTGTTTTGTTGAGCAAAGGAAAAAATTTACTCTTCCATCTTACTTCACTCAATGCATTCTATAGTCACTTTTTAGCATTTTTAATCACCTAAAGCTGTTCCAACATAATAAACATAGATTTCCACTTTCCTTCATTTCAGTTTGTCAATTATTCTCAACATATCTATTTTTTCTAATTTATTGATCCCTCCATTTTTTCTCTATTCATTAATAATTTAATGTTCAATGAAAACATAGTGAAGTATGATTATTCTGTAGAATTTTGTGGTGAATGCCTTTTATCACCTTAAACAAGCTCTTAAAAAAAAAAAAACCCAAACAAACAAGGTACATGCAATAATGTAATGCATTCATATAATATGTAAAAAATCAGATCAGTATAATTGAGATATCCTTTACCTTAAATATTTGTCTTTTCTTTATGGTAGAAGCATTCAAATTATTCTTATCTAGGTATTTTGAAATATAAAATAGAATATTGTCAACTGTAGTTAATTTACTGATCTATCAAATGCTGTTTTTTTTCCTTCATCAGACTATTTTTACCCATTAATTGAATTCTCTATATCCTCTTTTTTCCCTATCCTTCCTGGATAAAATTTTTTTTCTATTTAGAGTCTGTGAATATTTTCATCAAGAGTGGACATATTTTATCAAATGCCTTTTCTACAGCTCTTTAGATGATAATATACATTTAAGATTTGTGACTTTTAGTAATAGCTATTGTGACTGGTGTGAGAGATATCTCATTGTGGCTTTGATTTGCATTTCTCCAATGATTAGTGATGTTGAAGATTTTTGAACAGCAGACACTGAGAATTCCTAAAGAGGGGAAGGCAGGAGGGAAGGTAAGGATTAAAAAACCAACCATTAGGTACCATGGTCACCAACGTGGTGATGGGCTCAATAAAAACCCAAATCACACCATCACACAATATACCTATGTAACAAACCTGCACATGTATCCCGATTCTAAAATAAATTTATAAAAATTAAAAAAATACTTTCCCTTTATTCTACTGATACAGTAAGTTACTTTAATTGATTTGTTTCAATGTTAAGCCATCCATTCATGATTTTAAAAATGCAAACACATCAAAACTTATCAGAAGACCAGAGTAGAAGAAATTTCCTCAACCTGAGCTAAAAAAAACCTGCAGATAGCATTATACTTAACTGTGAAAGACTCTAAATTTTTTCCCATAAGATTGAGAACAAGAGTCAGTGGCGCACCTGTAATCTCAAGCACTATGGGAAAGGGAGGTGATGGGATTTCCTGGACCCAGGGGGTCGAGACCAGCCCAGGCAACTTGGTGAGACCTCGTCTCTACAATTAAAAAAAAAAATTAGCCTGTGGTGTTGGTGCCCACCTATAGTTCCATCTACTTGAAAGCCTGAGATGGAAGAATCCTTGAGCCCAGCAGGTCAAGGTTGCGGTGGCCATGAGCATGCCACTGCATGCCAGCCTGGGTGACAGAGTGAGACTCTGATAAAAAAAAAAAGATTGAGAACAAGACAAGGATGCATGCTTCCACCACTTTTATTTTGTAACATAGTAGTCTGGAGATGGCATGGAGGTCCTAGACAGTGCAATAAGTCAAGAGGGAAAAAAATGTAAATAGAAAAGGAAAAAATGCAACTGTCATTATTTTTATTTAACATGATACTCCATATTTTAAAAATCCTAAGAAATAGATTTTTAAAAGTCGATATTGCTTAATGACAAAAGATGTGCAAGACCAGAACACTGAAAGATATGAACTTTTCTGAAAAAAATTAAAGAAAACTTAAATAAAGGAAAGTTATACTATGTTTATGGATATTATAACTCAATATTACTAAGATGCCAAATCTACCAAAATTGATCTATAGAGTCAAAGCAAACTCTACCAAAATACCAGCAATATTTTTTTCAT
Organism: Carlito syrichta; assembly: GCF_000164805.1. NCBI lineage: Eukaryota > Metazoa > Chordata > Mammalia > Primates > Tarsiidae > Carlito > Carlito syrichta. The sequence goes on along the minus strand of NW_007246108.1, from coordinate 156,285 downwards.
AAACTGACAAGCAAATTCAAAAATTTTGTACAAAATTACCAAGAAAATAGAGTAGCTACAACACTTTTGAAAAGGAGGAATATTGTAAGAATTTTGCAAGACTTGATTCTAAGACCTATTATAAAGCAATAGTAATCGAGACAGAATGATATTGGGTCTGGAAATAGCTCTAAACCATTTATGTTTCATTGATATTTCACAAAGATTTCAAGTCAATTCAGTCGGGAAAGAATACTCTTTATAACAAATGATGCGAAATAAACTGTATAGCAATGTTTAAAATAATAAACTTAAACCCTTGCCTTATACCTCATGCCCAAACTAACTCAAAATGGAGCACAAACCTAAATAATAGCTAAAAGTATAAAACTAGAACAAGATGAGAAAATCTTACTGACCTTGATTTTGGCAATGCAAACCCTACCAGAAATCTCTTTTACATAGAACACAAAAAGCAAAAACTGTGAAGATCAAATTAATAAATTGAACTTCATAAAAATTCTAAACTTTTGTTTTTGAAAATATTTGCAAACATATATTCAACAAAGACCTTATTTTAAGAAACATAAGGTACACTTACGATTCAATTTAAGGTAAACATCTCAGTAAAAACAAGGCTAAAGATCTGAGTAGCATGTTTACATATATAGGTATACAGCAAATAACCGCATGACAAAATACTTAACATCACTTGTAATTAAAGAAATGTAAATTATAACTGTGATAAAATACCACTCCATGTTTAGAAAGACTAAAATTAAAAACTACTCATGTCAACTGTTGTTGAAAATGAGGAGGAACTGAAAATCTCAAACACTGCTCTTGAGAATGCAAAATGATACATCACATTAATAAACAGTTTGGTAATTTTTTAAAAGCTTGGATATACATCTCTCACATGACCCAGTTATCGTACTTCTAAGTGTCAAAAATAAATAAAAACGTGTGTCCATACAAAGATTTAGAAACAAATGTTCATAAAATTTCTTTTATTTGTAATGGTCTCAAACTATATAAATATCTATATACAGGTGGTTAGATAAAGAAATTGTGGTATATTGATATAAGAAAGTACTAGTCAACACTGGGGGGAATATATTATTATATATGCAACAACATAGTTGGATCTCAAAATGATTATATTAAATTTAAAAAGTCAAGCAAAAAGAAGTACCTACTGCTTTATCGCCTTAATATAAAATGCTATACAATGTAATTTAATTTATACTGATGAAGGCAGTTCAGTGGTCAATTTTCAATTTTCACAGTGGTAGGGAGAAATGGGAGAAAATTTCTGTGGGCGAACATTATATTTGTTATCTTTGCCTCATGAGTGAACTAATATGCCAAAACTCATTAAATCGTACACTTTGTGTATGTTCAGTTTATAGTGTATAGATTATTCTTCTATAAAGATGTCAATTCTGTAAAACAGCTGTGACTGCATATTGTTTGGAAAGTCTTCTCATTTTTCTGAGAAAATGCATATCTCAGATTGAAGATCACTGGGCTATAGTATTAAAAGAAAAGATGGAAGAGGAGATGTCAGATCTTTTTCTGCATGGCAGATGTGTTCAGGATTGCATGCCATCGACAACAGAGAGTTCTTAAAGCTGTGGTTGATTTATTCATTCAAAATATTTATTGAGTTTCTACAAAACACTAGAACTTTGAACAAAAAGGATAAAGTCCCTGCCCTTTTTTGTTCTTATAGTTAGTGAGAAGATAATATACAAACATATTTTATGCAATCAGGTAATTTTAAAAAATTTTGGCAACCGAGTAGGGCAAGAAGTTAGAGAATTTCAAATGTTACATTATAAAATTGGTCAGGCAAGTATCTATAAAGCAGCAGTGGCTTGGCAGAAAAATGACTGAAGTGAAAAATAGATATCTGGAGGTAAAATATTCCAAGTAGAAGAAAATAATTATAAGCGTTTTGAGACAGGAATTAAAATGAAATATTTATGGGCTATCAAGGAGGTCTGTGTTGCTGGAAATTAATGACTGAGTAGGAAAATTGTAGAAAATATTGTCAGAGGGATAAACAGGGAACTGATTCTGTAGATTCTTGTGAGATGTAGAAATAATTGAGCATTTCAAGTAAGCTAGAAAGTCACACTGCGAGTTTTGAATACAATTTTCACATAGAATTCCATCATTTAGCATTCATCAATGACGTGTTTACTCTTTCAATGAAATGAATTGTTGTTTTCAACTTTTTGATAACATCCATTGATGACAATCACTGCTTCTTACACAATTATAGAAAGCTTTCTTACCATTTAAAAATATTGCAGTTTAAGTTTTTGCCTTTAATATCATTGTTCTACATTATTTTAAATAACAATTTTATTTATTTATTAATTTTGAAATGCTTATTGAGTTTTACTAGATACTAGGTACAATACTAGGTATTGAGACTAAAGTAGTGAACAAAAAAGACAAAATCTATCCTTGCTCCTCTGAAACTTACCTTGTATTGTAAATTTATGTTGCTGAGGAAAAGCAAGGCTGACAATAAACAAAATATGTGAGTAAACTTCATAGTTTGATGAATAATGAGAGGAAAATAAAGGAGCAAAATACCGTATTGAGTGTCAGAGAGAGTAATATTAAAAAATAGAGAAAACCAGCTGGGCACAGTGGCTCAACTCTGTAACCCAACACTGTGGGAGATGGAGGCGAGTGGATTGCTTGAGCTCGCAGGTTCAAGACCAGCCCGGACAACTTGGCAAGACCTCGTCTCTACAATAAATCAAAAATTAGCCAGGTGTGTTAGCACGCACCTGTAGTTCTGGTTACTTGGAAGGCTGAGGCAGAAGGATAACCGGAGTCTAGCAGATGGATGCTGGGGTGGCTGTGAGAGTGCCATTGCACACCAGGCTGGGCAACGGAGTGAGACTTCAACTCAAAAAAAGGAAAAAAAAAAAAAGAAAGAAAACTTCACTGAGAAAAATATCATTTGTGTAGGTACTAACATATGGTGAGGGAGTAAGCTGCACAACTATCTGGAAATAACATTCCAGATAGAAAGAACAAAATGAATAAAAATTTGCAATAAAGAATTTATATATGTTCCTTAAAGCTATACTTTAGATTTTATGCTCAGTGATGTGGGAAACCATTGGGGGATATGAGCAGAGCAGTGACATGATATGACTTTTTTTGATACAGTGACTCGCTGCTGTATTGAGATTTACGCTGGGGAGTGAGGTTGGGGAACAGGGACTGTGACTGGTCAAGAAACAAGCTGAGTGTTTGTAGTTAAATTCTGGATATATTTTGAAATTAGAACCAGATATGAATCTGAGCAACAGGAAAATAAGAATAATTCCAAATTGTGCGTGTGTGTGTGTGTGTGTGTGTGTGTGTAACGGAAATGACAGATTTCCAGTTTACTGAAATGGGAATTATTTCAGGAGGAGAGGTTGGGAAGGGAATATGAGGAAAAAAGTTTTAAGTATGAAATGCATATAATGTATATGTATGGAGATGGTGAGGAGATAGTGGATGAATCTAGAGTTTAGGAGTAACTTGGCCAGAGAGAAAAAATTTGGGAATTATCAACACAGAGTTGGCATTTAAAGACATGAATAGACAAAGTCACACACACACAGTTTGAATCTTGAGATGCTTCAATTAAGAAGTCAATGATATGCAAATAAATTTGTAAATGAAGTGCAAGTGGAGAAGTCAGTGAATTAGAAGGCAAACCATAAAGGATAGCATCCTGGAAAGTGTTGCTAAGGTGTAGAAAATTATTATTTTAGAAAAATACTACTAGTAGTTTAGTAATATTAAAAAATCAAACTGTTACATGTAGTCTTTAGATAATTTATGGCTTGGAAAGAGTAGTTTGAGTGGAATTTTGGGGGAAAAAAACTGATAGGAGTATGCTGATTAGAAAATGTATGGAAAGACAGAAAATAGTAATTATGGATGAAACTTTTTCTGTAAAGTTATGGTAATAGTTGGAAAAAGAATGAAATCAAAAGAGAAAATTTAAAAGATGGGAAAGTGAACAGCATGCTTACATTTCTCTAGAAAAAGAAAATATTCCTGCAAACACTAGGAGAGGAGGCAATCTGATTCACAAGTCGAGGTTGGCCTTAGCTTAAACACAGACAGTTCAAATCAGAATATGTAGTACTAGTGCTTATGTATGTAGATGTGGTCAAGAAAGTTTTTGTAATATTTTTCTTTATTTTTGCCAGAGAAATAGGTCACCAGCTGAAGGTGGGTATAGGAAATGATATGTTAGAATTTCAAGAGAAAAGATGAATGTATTTTGTATGGAACATGAAATGACATGAATTAGAAAGCTGAAGTATGAGTTCTAGGGAGAAAAAAAGGCTCATTGGGATTTTAGGATCATACATTTAAAGTTACCATAGTTGAAGGGTTTTCTTCAGCTCCATTTAGCTCTATGACTGAATGAGCAGAGTTATCTGAGACTTGAACTTAGAGTTGTGGTGTTGACAAGGAAATGGTGCAAGATAATCAAATGACATGAAGTTATATGGAAAAGAGTGAGTACCACAATAAAAAAATTTAACCTGTATGTGAAAGCAAATGAAGACAAGAGAGGGATAAGGAACAATGAAATCTCTGGCAAAATCAATATATAGACTTTAGATCCTGGTTAGTGGTAGCTTTGTTGAATCCAATGTACTACAGAATGTGAGGTTGAAAGGTAAACAGTGTGCTCCATCCATTAAACTGAAATTATGAAGGGATTGCAGTAGATGTGACAAGATCTAGATATGTCCACATAGTTGGATAGAAGCCAAGATAATTGAAGAAGTGAACCTAAGAAAACCAAGACGCCAGAGAATGAAAAGGATTCTCTTCATGATCATTGAAATCACCATAAATTAAATAGTAGTTGGATTTTGAGAGACTAGCTTTGAATCAAGAGTTAAATTTTTTATGGAATAAGTGGCAGTGACTGAAGATTGTTAATGAATTCAATAAGAAAAATAAGTAATAGAGTCCTTTGATAAGAAATTCAAAATTATAGATTCTAGGGAAGAAAGGTAGGGGAATGAAGAGGAAGTAGCAAAGTGAGGTAAACTGGAAACAAGACCACCTGTTTGGGAGCAATATAGAGGATAAATCAATTCACATTTATCATGGCTGCAGGAGAGGTGGTGTCTCTGGGAAGGGCAAAGTTTTAGTTAGATCAAGAAGTGAAGCTGAACAATTCAAAGAGGCTGAATATAAGGCACATTTCACTCATGATTAGTTATGAATTCCAGAAAGCTCAAGAGAGGGATTTCAATTCAGGATTGGGAGAGGCGTTGGGGTGGAGGCAAAAACATGAGTGTGCAGAGCCATATAACAATTAGACAAAAGGTGATGAATGACCAGAGAGTCCCTAATTTCTTATGGTGTTGACTACCATAGGAGAGAGAATTCACACAATAAGGTTAGTTGTGACGATGTGAGAGCTTTGAGCATTGATGGGTGTGGAAACTTGTGGATGCTTTCCAGGAATAGATAGCTTTCTAGAGCTATACCACCAAGGGAGGTATAGTGGGCTGGTAATGGCAGGCTTTCTCTGAGCCTGAAGTCTTCCTTTTAAGGTATGGTTGTGGTATCCATCTAAGAACTACGGGAATAAATACTATTGGAAAAGATTACTGGGCATCTATCTCAGGGATTTTATATTTACTCATTTAACATGAATTAACTGCTTAAAATTTTATAATATGAAAATGTCATACAATGAATCTAATTAGATATTGAATTTATATTGTACCAGTTGCTGTGTAAGAACTTTATTTACATGAATTTTTTTCCAAATATTTACTTTTACTTTATAGACGTGAACATTGATGCTCAGACAGGTTAAATGACCTACTTAAATTCATACACATGGCAAGTATATAAACATCAACGTTTATCAGATTTCAGGGCCATAACATTTTATCCGAACAGTGATGTTCATTATTAAAATAAATATCAACAGATTATTTTAAGCAAATTTTCCAATTCTATTGACTCAAGGCTCTTAGCATAATATTGTTCTTGAATGAAGTTCTGCAACTTTCCTCTGACCATTCTATTAAAAAATTATTTAACTTTATTTTATTTTAGATTTAATGAATACATGTGAAGAATTATTGCATAGGTATATTGTGTGATGGTGAGATTTGGGCTTGTCATGAGTTTACCTCCCACCCCCCAAGCTTGGTTCCCAGTGGGTGGTTTTGCAGCACTTATTCCTCTACCCTCTCTCTTCTCTTTAGCTGTCTCTAGTGTCTGCTGTTACCATCCTTGTGCTCATGTTTGCTGAGTATTTAGTTCCCATTTATGAATGAGAACATGCAGTAGTCAGTCCTCTATTTCTTAGATAATTTGCTGTAGTTGCATCCATGTTGCTACAAATGATATGATTTTGTTCTTTTTTTGTGACTGTGTAGTAGTCCATGTTGTATATGTACATTTCTTTATCCATTCTACTGTTGGTGTATACCTCACTTGCCTCCATGTTTTTGCTATTGTGAATGGTATTGCAATGAGTATAAGAATGGAGGTATCCTTTTATGGAATAACTTATGATTTTTGGGTATATATCCATGGTGGGATTTCTGGGTTAATGATTAGTTCTTTTGAGGAATCTCTGAATTTTTTTCCACAGAGGTTGAACTCTGTACACTGATCCATAGTGTACAGAGTATTGTCTTTTCACCAACATATGCTGTTTTTTGACCTCTTAATAATCGTCATTCTGAGTGGGAAGGGTCAAGTTGGCTGACTGGAGACAGTAAAGAACTGCTGATGTCAGCAAAGAAGCCCAAAGGGAGTAAGTTTGTTGCTTTGTAGACATCGACTGGCCTTCATCTGATGGTCTCCAGGGGATCCAGAGAATGGGCAGTTCCAAGTCTCAGCCACACCCAGAAATGATCCTGACAAGAGATCATGACAGAGCTCTTAAACAAGAAACTGGTGAGTGTATGGGAGAACCTGTTTACATACCTCTTGTGAGCCTCTGCAGTCCTAGCCAAGGGAAAAAAACCCAAGTCATATCCCTGCACCCTATCCTGCACTGACTAGGTGCAGAGAGCTGTCTAGAATCAGAATGGGACCCTTGGGACCAGTTGGAGCTATATAAGGACTGAAGGATTCCAGCTTTTGGTGAGCCCTAGAGCTAATGAACACCAAATCCTCTATGGATAGGTTCCATGGGGCTCACCTTCCATGGGTGGTCATTGTAACATGGGTTCTCTTCCTCCCCACTATCTCCAGGACACAGAAAGCGTGGTGTGCCCACTTTGGGGACATCTCTCTGGCAGTGCTGGCAGTTGTGCTGACCCTAATTCAGGACTGTGAGTACAGTTTGCCTCAAAGGACCCACCATTATCACAGTTGCCCCTCTCAGGGAGCAGGACAGCAACTAGGAGGTCATGTAATTCTGCAGCACAGCATTAATGACCCCACCCATCTGCAACTAAGGTAGAGACACTATCTTCCAGCAAGGCAGTGGCCTCCTGTCTTCTCCTGTGGGCAAAGAGAAGACTCACCTAGGCAGGAAGACACTACTTATCACCACCCCTCACCCCAGAACACCTATGCCAGAGTAGAGGCTTGGGGTCCCTTCTGGCCTCTGGCCAATCTGAGAGACGTGTGGGCTGAGGAGGGAGACTCCAGAGCTCCTAGCCAGCTAGGACCTCTGTTGCTCATGCTGAAGCAGTGAGAGTGCCCCCTTTCAGAGGAAAGGACTTGTCCCACCCCCACTAGACTGTTCCAGTGAAGGAGTGTCAGACACTTCCCTTCAGCTCCCTTCCCACCCTGCTGCCTCTGTCTCTACCACAGGTGGACCAGAAGAAGGAGATTAAGTAAAACATTACAAACTATCATCTGAATAATAGAAACTTCATCAAATAAAAAGTAAAAAAGGATAAAAGTGGGAGAGACTGCCCTCACAGATGCGAAAGAACCTAGTGAAAAATCACTGGCAATCCTCAAAGTCTTAAATGATTTGATACCTACAAAGAAATCCCAAGCAATGAATCCCTTCCAGAATTACTTGTCCCTGCTGACAGACATAGAATTCAGACATGGATGGCAAAGACCCTCAACAAGATCTAGGAAAAAGGACATACAAATCAACTAAGCCACAAAAATAGTAAAGGAAGTGAAAACTGACTTGGTCATTCTAAGAAAGAACCAAACTAACTTCTGGAAATGAAGAATTTTATCTGGAATTTCAAAATATAACAACATGCCTTAACAGCAGAATTGACCAGGCAGAGGAAAGAATCTTAGAAGATTGATTTACTGAAGATTGATTTACTGAATTAACTCTGTCTGACAAAAATAAGGAGAAGAGAATTAGGAAAAATGACCAAAGCCTATTATAGTTCTGAAATTATGTAAACAGACCAAATCTACAGATGATTAATATTTCTGAGAGAGACAGGAAAGCTGAGGGCACCCTGGAATAAGCCTCTCAAGCTGTCATCCAAGAAATCTTCCCCTATCTTATTAGAGATGTTCATTCAGACACAAGAAATTCAGAAAACTCTTGTGAGGTATTACATGAATAGACTATCCTCAAGGTACATAATAATCTATCTCCCCAAGGTGAACATGAAATAAAAAAATCTAAAGATAGAGAGAAAGTTCTGACCACCTACTAAGAAAGACGCCTCAGAATTGTAGCAGACCTTACAGCTGAAAACTTAACAAGCCAGAAGGGAATAGAGATCCATTTTAACATTCTTGAAGAAAATAAATTCCAACTAAGAATTTCCTATCCTGCCAAACTAAGCTTCATTGGTAAAGAATAATTTCAATCCTCTGTAGACATGCAATCCCCAAGAGAATATGCCACCTCCAAACCAACCCTTAAGGAGATGCTTAAGAAAATTCTAAGCATGAAATGAAAGAAATTTTCTGCCCATCACAAAGGCACAAGTAAGCACAGAGTTTCTAGATCATACAAATCAATCACACAGCCTAAAATGCAAAACAGCTACTTAACAACAATATTACAAAAACAAATCGCCACATCTTATTAAGTAACTTAAATGTGAATGAACTGAATGTGCTATTCAAAAGACACAGAGTTGCAAATTGGATAAAGAAGCACGACCCATCCTTCTGCTGTCTACAGGAAACCTATGTCACTGAAAATGATACCCACAGGCTCAAGGTAAAAGACTGGAGATGATCTTCCAGGAAAATGGTAAACAAAAAGGAGTAGGAGTGGTCATTCTTGTATCAGACAAAACTTATTTAAAGCAAGAAAAGTTAAAAAGGACAGTGAAGGGCACCACCTAATGATAAAGGACTCAATTCACTGGCAAGAAATATCCATCTTTAACGTATACACACTCAACACAAGAGCACAGAGACTAATAAAACAATTGCTAATTAATCTAAGAGATGACATAGACAGCCACACAGTAATAATTGTAGCTTTCAGTACCCTGCTAGCAGCTTTAGACAGATCATCAAGGAAGAAAACTAACCAAGAAATCTAGAATCTTAATTTTGCTCTGGACTAATTAGATCTAATAGACATCTATAGAACGCTCCACCCAACAACAACAGAATATACATTATTCTCAGCAAGACACAGAACATACTCTAAAATTGGACATATCTTCAAACACAAATCAAGCATTAATAGATTTTTAAAAATAGAAATCATACCAAGGATCTTCTCAGACTGCAGCAGAATAAAAATAGATATCATCACCAACAGAAACCTCTCAAAACACACAAATGTATGGAAATTAAACAACATGCTCCTGGATGACTCTTAAAGACAAGGCAGACTTTTCAGATCAAGACACAAATAAAAAGGATTTCTAGAAATCAACTCTCACGGAAACCTTATAATCTCTCTTAGATTGGGACCCATTTTTAAAATTCTTAAAGGAAAGCATTGACAGTCAAGAATTTCTTACCTCTCCAAACTAAGCTTCATAAATGAAGGAGCGTTAAAATCCTTCCCAGACTAGTAAGTGCTAAGGAAATTTGCCACTTCCAGAACAGCCCTACACAAGATGTGAAAGGGAGCTTTAAATATAGAGACAAACAAACAAAAAAAAACCCATATCACTCAACACAAAAGCATATGCAAGCACATAGTTTATAGACCATACAAATCATCCTCTGATCATTCTTATTTCCATAAGTCTCACAAGAAGACCAGTCTAATTACTCATACAGTTAGGAAGAAAAAAGGCACAAAAAATGTTCTTTGACTTCTGAAACATTCCAGATTATTATAATTGACAGCTTTAGTTTAGAGATTAGAAAGTTTCTCAGTTAATTTTTCCTGTTATATTTGTTTACTAAATATATTTGTCTCAAAACAAGTTGGTGTGTCTTAAATTGAATGGATGATTCAGGAGAAGACCATTAGCAGGAGAACACCCACTCTAAATAAAAAGAAGTCCATAGAAATGATGAAAAATGTTCTGCATCTCTACTGTAAAGTTTCTCAAAATGTAGCAGTTTGTGAAAATTATTCAAAGGGTTATTTAAAAAAAAAATCTCTGGTGTACTAAGTCAGAATCCCCTGAGTGTGGGGCTAGATTGCTATTTTGACAAGGACATCTTGGTAGATTTTGAGGTAGTAGAGGAGGTATGTGGGAGCCTAGCCCTAATTTTTTTAGTCCCAGGTCTACATTTTCCAATTCCTCACATTTTTTATTCTTTCTCTCTCTTCACATTCTTTGGTTTTTCCCATGATTCCAATACTCCTAATTATTAATCAGGAATAGAACTAATCTATCAAGTAACTATTAAATATGAGGGGAGACCCACCAACCCCAGAATTTATTTATAAAAGATCATGAATTTTTTCTTAAATGTTTATACTTCAGTCACTTTCGAAGTACTCTCCATTTGATGCAATACACCTATCGAGATACTTCTCCCATTGCTCAATACTGTTTTTGAACTTGTCAATTTTGATGTCTTTTAGTGCTGCTGCCATGTTTTTGTTTCACCTCTTCCACATTGGCAAAACATTTCCCTTTGAGGACTTTTTTCATCCAGGGAGGGAAAAAAGTCACTCGGGGTGATCAGGTAAACAGGGAGGTGGGGCACTGCAGTCATGCCTTTTTTTGGTCAAAAACTGCTGAATATTCAGTGCAGTGTGGTCAGGTGCACTTGTAAATCGCCCACTATGAAATGGGCAAAGTCGTTGAAAGAATAAAAAAAAATTCACTGAAGCTGAATGCAGCCTCTCACAACAATGTTAGCGGGTACACTGATACAGATAGATTTCTAGAACACTTACCTAACAGGGAAAGCCTGTATTACAAGGGGTCTACCCTTCAAAAAATAATTGTTTTTGTTGTTATTTTTTTTTGGTTCCCTCTGGAACACATTGCTGCAACTGTATCAACAATTATTCTGTGAGTGATAAGATACACACACCCCACACATATACATATGTACAAGGGGAGACCCCAAAACACCCAGAATTATTTTTTGGTGGGTGAGTCCCTTATAGTACAGGTTTCCCCCACTAGGTAAGTGTTCTAAAAACCCATCTCACTCACTGTACCAGCTAGCATTGTTGTGAGAGTCTGTGCTTGGTTTCAGTGATTATTTATTTATTTTTTAGATTCTTTCAATGTGTTTGCCCATTTGACGCTGGGTGATTTACACAAACAACCTGCCCACTGAGTGTTCAGCACTGAGTGTTCACCAGTTTGTGACCAAATCCATCATGATCCCTGTGCCCCACCCTTCCTTTTCACTCAATCTCACCCCGAGTGACACTTTTTTGTCTCTCCTGATGAAAAAGATCCTCAAAAGGAAATATCTTGCTGATGTGGAAAAGATGAAACCAAAAATGACAGAAGCACTAAAAGACATCAAAATTGACAAGTTCAAAAACAGTTTTGAGCAGTGTAAGTAGCATCTTGATAGGTGTATTGAATCAAACAGAGAGTACTTTGAAGGTAACTGAAGTTTAAATATGTAAGAATAAATGCACAATTTTTTATAAGTAAATTCCGGATTTGGGGAGTCTCCCCTTGTATTTAATTTGTATGTCATAGTTATCTGATAGATTCATTCTATTTCTGGTTAATTCTCAGAAGTTTGGAATCATGGAAAAAACCACAGTGTGTGGAGGAGAGAAGGATTGAAAAATGTGAAGAATTGAAAAATGTAGACCTGGGGCTTGAAAAATTAGGTCTAGGCTCCCATATACCTCCTCTGCTGAGTCAGAGATACTGGGGTGTCCTTGTCAAAATAGCAGTTCAGCTCCACACTCAGGGGATTCTGACCTAGTAGATCAGAGATTATTCTTTTTAAAAAATTGGCAGCCGGGCTCGGTGGCTCAGACTGTAATCCCGCGCTTTGGGAGGGTGAGGTAAGTGGACTGCCTGAGCCCGCGGGTTCGAGGCCCACCTGGGCAACTTGGTGAGACCTCATCTCTACAATAAGTCAAAAACTAGCCGGGTGTGGTAGCCCGCGCCTGTAGTTCCAGCTACTTGCGCTACTTCCAGCTACTTGAGGCGGAAGGATCGCCGGATCCCAGTAGGTTGAGTCTGCTGTGGCCAGGAGCGGCCACTGTACTCCAGTATGGGCGACAGAGTGAGACTCCAACTCAAAAAAAAAAAAAAAAAAAAATTGGCAATTTGAATGAACACACATTTTTAGATAAATATATTACATTTTTGTATCCCCCTTTGCATACATTCATGTGAGAGAATGGTCTGGTCTGCTCCTTATCTACATTCAAACACTTGCAGAACAGATCCCAATGCCTGTGGTATATTAGAGAGTCAAAACCAAGCCAATAGAACAAAACTAGGAGACCTTTCTTTTCTCAGGCTTTGACGTAAGTAATCGATCATGTAAAAAAAGATCTGTCTGTAATTAATTGGAATTTTATTCCATGTGGAACATCCAGTATCTATTTACACCATATTAGAACTATACCCATGTACCAAGTAAAAAGGGTATATTTTATTTTTTGAATGCTAATTTAACCTGTAGGCACATTTTAAAGATAGCGTAAATTCTTTTCTACTTGGAAAGTTCAAGATACTTCAGATAACATGTTAGTTATTCTTAAAAAAATACACTATGTAACCCACTTAATTAAATAAACAAATATAAGTGATATATAAATGATTCCTCAACTTAAGTTTAATTTTAAAGTTTAATTTTAAACATTCACATAAAATAATGTGTAACTTCTGAGAACTTATTAATATAGTCTTTAAAAAATAAGAGTCTAAAGTGAACTCTTAGAATTAACTAGGTAATTCTTTTTTCTATTTGTGTAGAACAATAACTAATAAGTTGGTTAATCTTTATTGGACTGATTAAAAACAAGAAAAATAAACTATTTATAGAAGAACTTCAACAATAGAAAAGGACGAACTTTTTTCATTCACTGTAGAATTCTAAGTTCAGGTAAGAAAAATGAGATTCTCTAATTTTGGCATTTCTCTTGAATAAGCAATTTTCAAAATTTTAATGAAAAATGTTTTGATGGTCATGATAAATATTACAATTTTATGGTCTGTATCTTCTATGCACTTATGTTCTAAGTACTACTATTTACTAAACCTAGTAAATATTCCTTCAGGAAATAGTTGAGCCTCAGATTTATATGTTCTTAAAGATAAATGAGAGGAAATCATCCTGTTACAAATTTAAAAGTAAAGTTTGAAATCCCCCTTTAATATTACTTCCTGCACTAACTAAATCTTAAGTCTGAGAAAGTGGACCTCTAGCTACCTTCTTAAAATATACTGCAAGACAACTATTTTTGTCAACTATATGGAAATATTAGACTAAACACCCTATTGCTTTGATTTTGTCTTCATGGATAATGAGTGGGGGAGGGGAGAATGAGTTAGTTGGCAAACATGAAAAAAATAGAATGTGTCTCAAAGTCATTTAATTACTTCACTTTTATTGTTTTAACTCAAGTGTGATTCAGGATGCAGGGAAAACGATTTCCCAGGTAAGTTTATCTCTAATTAAATGAGAAAAATATATTTTCAGCAGAGTTCTTGGCATGAACTGAGGGCTTAAGAAATATTAGTTCTCTTCTAGAATTCAGGAAGTTGTGTATCCTTATAAGACAATTGCTTTTACTATCAAATTAAGGTTAGATGTGGGAAGTCATCCCTATAAAGGTCTAGGAAATTAGGAAATGCTGACTTCCCATTCTTTTTTCCTTCTTATTTCCATAGACACTTGCTAAAAACTGGGTAAACTGGCCTGCACAGCTTTTATATGACCCCTGCAATAGAAGAAACTTGACACAGACAAGCAGAGGTTGGCAAAGTTTTGTCCCCCTACTCTACCCCCGTAAAGGTAGGAAGAACTGACCTGCTATGCTCATAGAGGATTTCCAATGCTACATTTAAATGCCTGTGATTCTGTCTTATAACTATATTGTGTCCTCAAAGTTCATTTATATTTCAACCATTTGAAACTCAGAAAATAAATGTTCGAAGAAAAATATGCTAAATGCCTCCAAATAAGGCTTACAAAGGCCACAGTGAGGTAGAAAGTCAACCTAAATTTAGTCAAGCCTTCATTTATATTCCAACTTCTTAGGTGGTTTGTAGTTTCTTGTTACAATTTAAGCTTACGGAAAATGAGGAACAAAGGGCACACATATATCCACATTTTTGCTGGCCATTTCATCAGAAAGCTAGGAGAGATGCGTAGAATTATTGCCTGGGAAAGTAGGGGAAGTACAGAGAAAAATAATGACTATACAGATTTATTCTCTAGTGGTATTTCAGAGTGGGAGAGATTATTTCAACTGGAGGTAACTAGGAAAATATTGAAGAGGTATGATTTAGAGCAACATTACAACCAAGAGATGAAGAAGGTTGTTCTAGGTTGGAAAGAAACATATTGAACAGAGAGCTTTCTTCTTGGTATAGTTGTTTCATATGTTTTTTGGTGCCTATGGGTGTATTGAGACTAAAAACAGTTATAAAGACCCTCAAGTAGGAAGTATGAGATTTATTTTGTGTCATATTAGGGACATTTGAAAGAGTCTGAGGATTATATAATGTGCATGAGCTAGAAAGAAAACCAGGAGACCAGGCAACCAGTAGTTAATCAATTGAACTACAAAAAAACTTGGAGCAGTGAGACAATAGCCTTCAAGTCTTTAAGAATATCTGTTTAGTACAAAGAAACAAAGAAGTCTAAAGCTAAAGGAGGATCATCCATCTTGCAGATCATTCAGAGAGATTTGCAATTATAGAGTTAATTAGTAAAAAGGTATTTCCTAACACTTAATTTATGAAGAAAGAAACAGAAAGGACAAGTAGTGCTAAATTTATCAAAAGACTGCTTGTGACTTTGAGACCAACAAACTATTGATTCTTTTCTCATTTCACTCCACCCAGGAACTGGATATATCTAGGTATAGGCATGCAAAAAACCCTAAAAGACAAAAATGCAAAAAGTGGAATAACTTAAGTACACTTACATGTACATAGATATGAATTTCTGCATTCATGCATGTGTTTAGATACACTCACATATATATATATATATATATATATGCAATAATATCCTCGGATATTTATATTCGCCTTTATGCATTACCATTAAATGTGTATTATACAACATATTCACAGTCCTTATATGTTTATAAAGCTTATTAAAATAAATTAGTGAATAAAATATGCAGTTGGTCCTCATTATTCGCTGATTCTACTTTAGAAAATTTGTTTGCCAACCAAAATGTATTTGTAACACCAATATTAATACTGCCGGGCTTTTGCAATCCTTCACATGCATGTGCAGAGTGGCACAAAATTTCAGTTGTTGTTCCCAGCTGAGGTCACTTATGGTGTTGCTGTGTCTTCTTGTTTCTGCTCACATGCTGTAAACAAGTGTCCTTTTCACAATGTATCAATTATCACATTTTTTGCAGTTTTATGCTTCTTGTGATTGAGTTTACTGTTTAAAATGATCCCCAAGCATAGTGCTGAAGTGTTGTTCAGTATTTTTTTTTTTTTTGAGTTGGAGTCTCACTCTGTCGCCCAGACTGGAGTGCAGTGGCCGCTCCCGGCCACCGCAGCCTTGACCTACTGGGCTCCGGCGATCCTGCCGCCTCAAGCCTTCCAAGTAGCTGGAACTACAGGCGCGCGCTACCATGCCCGGCTAATTTAAACAAATTTATTGTAGAGATGAGATCTCGCTTGCCCAGGCGGGTCTCGAACCCGCGGGCTCAGGCAATTCAGTCACCTCAGCTCCCAAAGGCGCGGGATTACAGGCTGAGCCACCGAGCCCGGCTCTGTTCAGTATTCTTATGTGCAAGAGTGCCTGATTGAAAATATACATGCACTGTATAAGTTTTCCTTAGTTCTACCAGGCACTAATTCATGTCAATAAATCTACAGTGTATATGAAAGTGTCTTTAAACAGAAACATATATAAAACAAAGTTGATTATGTATTTTTTTTTTAGAGATGAAGTCTCACTCTGACACCCAGACTGGAGTGCAGTGGCTGCTCCCAGCCACCGCAGCCTCGACCTGCTGGGGCTCTGGTGATCCTTCCACCTCAGCCTTCCAAGTAGCTGGAACCACAGGCGCGTGCTACCACACCCGGCTAATTTTTTGATTTATTGTAGAGATGAGGTCTCACCAAGTTGCCCAGGTGGGTCTCGAATCCACGGGCTCAGGCAATCCACTCACCTCAGCCTCCCAAGGCGCGGGATTATAGGCTGAGCCACCAAGCCCAACTGGTTGGTTATGTACTGATCGATTGACAAAAGCATTGTGACAAAGGCACTCAGTCACCTAACCCTGTATCTCTCCTAGGAACAATGATTCAGTATTTGCTATTTCAGTCTTCTCAGCAAATTTATAGAAAAATGTAGTTACTGGAAGTAGTCTGAAGCAAGTGTGCATGTAACATATTCTAAACTTATTGCATAATTAGTGCCCTATTAAAAGTCATATATATGTACTATATGTGTCTGCTTATATAGATATTTTAGATATATAAATATGTGGTATTCACATGGGAAGAAACATGAATACATTTCTAAACTCGGTGAAGAATCCACTATTCTATATAAAAGAGTGAAAAGGAAGTAAAAAGTTGACTCATTTTACTAGCCTTTAAAATAGGGGCTTAATAAAGCTAAATATTATAATTTATCTTATACTTTGATTCTGAAACTCCACTTGTAGGAATTTATGCTATAGATATGACCACACATAAATAAAATCAGATATGACATATCAAGAACATTTTCTAATAGGAAGTAACTAGATACAACTTCATTATTTATCAACCAAGAGCTAGTTAAATATATGATGGATGACAGAATATCCTGCTATCAAAAGAAAAACAAGGAGGACTTTTATTAATATAACGTTAAGTGTGTACAAAATGTAAAAATGAAGTGAACAGTGTTAATGATGCATATAATATTTCTGGTGGGGCATGGGTTAGAGAAAGAACCTTTGTCTTTTTGTTTAGATTTTCAACTACATACATATACTTTCTCTTGAAAAATAAAGAAATGAAGTCCAAAAGAACTAAGACTGTGATAGTGGTTAGGTCAGGCATGGCCAGTCTCTCTGAGAATTACTTGAAGTATACTTTTCTCTTTTCAACAAATCCAAACTCTACCAACTTTTTGAGCCTGATTCTAGAGATATCTCCTCCATGAAACTGTCTAAGACTATTCTAATTACAAGTCATTATATTATTTTTCTACTTATTTTGAGTATATATTATGTGCAAGACATTATTTAGCACTGTGAAGATGAATTAAACATATATTTGCTTTAATAACTCATAAAGTACATATATAAAAATACAAAAAATTAAATTCTGTAATTTAAAATTTTGTTCATATAATCTACTGTGTGATTCTATATTATCTTATTTACTTGTTTCAAAATTTTCTTCATAAATTTTATTTTCCTAAATAAATTATAATCTTCTTAGGTCAGGACTTTGTGTATACTTTTCTTTCTTTTGCATCTAGCATCAACCTAGTCCAGTGATTAGGACATACTAGACCTTAATGAATATTAGTGAATGATTGATTGATTAACATTGACCTTGTGGCTTTTCTTATATCTAAATTGTATTTTTTTAGGTAAAAATGAATCATACTTTTCTTCCTGAATAGGTGATCACTTCAAACCAAGCATCAACAACGATTAAAAATATTCACGATATCTACAGTTCAAGCATGGATCAAAATCAACATTTGAGTCAGACAACAGAGGCACAATGTTCAGAGAAAAAGAAAACTAGATGCTGCGATAAATTCAAGGTGGAATTAACTGCATGTTTGCAAACTAAAATAAGCGAATGTGAAATTTTAATTTATAGAAAGGCAACCAGTTTCTAAAAAGAACAAATTTCACATTATAAGTTTTTATTGAAGCATATATTAAATATTACAAAATGATCAATATCTTAATTTAAATCAGTCTTTTAATATGATTAAGATCTTTGGTGAAATTTTTGATGCTTAAGTGTTTATTAATGTGAAAAAATTTTATCTTCACTGATCCCATGCATATATAGCTTTCCTCATGATCAATAATCCCTACCAGAGTGTTATGTTTGTTAAAATTGATGAACCAACACATACATTATAATCACCCAAAGTCAATAGTTTACATTAGGGTTCATTCTTGGTGCTGTACCTTCTGTGCATTTAAACATATTTATATTGACATGTATCCATCCTTGTAGTATCATCCAGAGTAGTTTTACTGCCCTAAATTTCCTCTGTGCACTCAAACCCTGATCTTTTTACAGTATCCATAGTTTTGCCTTTTATAGAATGTTAAATAATTGAGATTATAGACTATGTGACATTTTCATACTGGATTTTTTTTATAAGTGAGAAAGCAGGATTTATTGAGAGGACAGAAAAGCTTCCACAGTGGGAGGGAACCTGAAGGGGTTGCCCCACACTGCAGTCTTTCATTTAGTGACACACATTTAAGATTCCTCCATATTTTTTCATGATTTGATAGTTGATTTTTAAAGTACTAAATAGTACTCCATTGAATATATTGCAGCTTATTTATCCATACATATACTGAAGAACATTTTAAATGCATACAAGCCTGTATATAAAAATGCTATAAATGTCTGTGTGCAGGTATTTTTAAAATTGATTAATTATTTTTATTATAAAGATGTAAGGTACAATTGAGGACTAGTTATACAAACACTGATTATGCTTGTACCCTTGTTGATGAGATATGCCTATCCCTCCCCAGCAGT
The DNA here is from genome assembly GCF_000164805.1 of Carlito syrichta. Classification (NCBI taxonomy): domain Eukaryota; kingdom Metazoa; phylum Chordata; class Mammalia; order Primates; family Tarsiidae; genus Carlito; species Carlito syrichta. Next base: position 137,047 of record NW_007246108.1, on the reverse strand, counting down.
TTCTCTCAACTGCTAATCCCACCCTCTCTTCCCTGACAGTTTCCCACTACTGCCAGTTCCTTTCTTATAGTATTATAATTGTTCAAGGTTCACTTATGAATGAGAACTTATGATACTCGGTTCTTTGTTTCTGTGACAGATCACTGAGTATGATCAACTCTACATCCATCCAAGTTGCTGTGAAGTCCATATATTTGTCCTTCTTTATGGCTGCATAATATTCCATTGTGTATATGTACCACCTTTTTTTTATCCAGTCTGGCTTCGATGGGAAGCATGGTTGGTTCCATGTTTTTGCTATTGTGAATGAAACTGCAACATACATACATGTGCAAGTATCTTTTTTTGTAGAATGATTTGAGTTCCTCCGGGTATATTCCCAATTGGAGAATTGTGGGTCATATGGAAGGTCAATTTCTATTTCTTTCAGAAATTGCCACTGTCTTCCAAAGTGGTTGCACTAGTTTGCATTCCCACTAGCAGTGTAGAAGCATTCCTTTTTCTCCACATCCTCGCCAGCATCTGTTGTTGTTTGTTTGATTAATGATGGCCATTCTTACTGGGGTTAGGTTGTATCTCAATGTGGTTTTGATTTGCATTTCTCTGATGATGACTGAGGCTGAGCACTTTTTCATGTGTCTGTTGGCTGCCTGTATATCTTCTTTTGAGAAGTGTCTACTCATGTCTTTTGACCACTATTTAATGGGCCTGTTTTTTTTTTTTCCTTTTGGCACAGTTGAGTTTCTTGTAGAGCCTAGATGTTAGGCCTTTGTCAGATATACAGTTGGCAAATATTTTTCCCATTACGTGGGCTATCTCCCTGCTCTATTGATGGTGTGGGTTTTTTTGTTTTTTCGTTTTTTGTTTTTTTGCTTTCCAGAAGCTCATTACTTTGATGAGGTCCCACTTGTCTATCTTACTTCTTAAGGTTTGGGCATTTCATGTTCTGATCAGGAATTGGTTGCAAGTTCCAATTTCCATACAGGTGTCTCCTGCATGTTCTAAGATTCCTATAGTTTGAGGTTTTATATTTAGACCTTTGATCCATTTAGAGTTAATTTTTCTATTTGGTGATAGGTAGCTATCCTGTTTCAATCTTCTACATGTGGTCAGCCAGTTTTCCCAGCACCATTTACTGAATAAGTTGCCCTCTCCCCAGTGGTTGTTGTTGGAAGCTTTGTCAAAGATGAGTTGCTTGAGAAATTGAGGTTTGGTTGAGGGAATCTCTATCCTGTTCCATTAGTCTATATGCCTATTCTTGTACCAATAACAGACTGTTTTGATTACCGTTGAAGTCTGGAAGTGTGATACTTCCTGCTTTGTTTCTTTTGCCAAGGATTGTTTTGGCTTTTTGTGGTCATTTATGTTTCCATATGAATTTCTGTATTGTCATTTCCAGGTCACAGAAAAATGATGTTGGTAACAATGGGTATTGCTTTGAGTCTGCAGATTGCCTTTGGTAGGGTGGACCTTTTTAACAATGTTGATTCTTCCTATCTATGAGCATGAAATATTTTTCCATTTGATTGTGTCTTCTTAGATTTTTGAACGGTGTTTTGTAGTTCTCATTGTGAAGGTCTTTCACTTCTCTGGTTAGGAGGATGCCTAGGTATTTCATTTTTTTGTGTGGCTATTGTGATGGGATTGTGCTTTTTATTTGGGTCTCTGCCTGCTTGTTTTTGGTGTATAGGAACGCAACTGTCTTTTGCATATTTATTTTGTACCCTGAGACTTTGCCAAGTGCAGGCTGGTTTTTGACAGATTCTCTTGGATTTTCAAGGTATAGGATCATATCATCCACAAAGAGGGATAACTTGACTTCCTCTTTTCCTATTTGGATACCCCTGATTTCCTTCTCTTGTCTAATTGCCCTAGCTAGGACTTCCAACACAATTTTGAACAAAAGGGGTGAGAGTGGGCAGTCTTGTCTTGTTCCAGTTTTCAGGAGAAATGTTTCCAGTTTCTTTCCCTTTAAGAATATGTTAGCTATGGGTTTATCATAGATGGCACTTGCTATTTTGAGGTATTTTCTTCTATACCTAGGTGTTTGAGGGTTTTTATCAAGAGGGTTGCATGGATTTTATCAAAAGTTTTTTCTGCATCTAATGATATTTTCAAGTGGTTCTTGTTTTTACATCTGTTGATGTGTTTAATTACATTTATGATCTTGGAAATGTAGAACAGCCCTACATCCTGGGAATGAAGACTGCTTGGTCATGGTGGATATATTTGAGATGTGTTTTTGGATCCAATTTGCTAGAATCTTGTTGAGAATTTTTGCATCTGTGTTCATAAGGGATATTGGCCTGTAGTTCTCTTTCTTTGCTGGATCTTT
>NW_007246108.1:60169-134453 GCF_000164805.1 Carlito syrichta | reverse complement strand
TTCTTGTTTCAACCTGGGGAGGTTGTGTGATGTCAGAAAGTCCTCCATTTCATTTAGGTTATCAAGTCTGTTTCCATATTACTGTACATAGTAATCTCTAATAATCTTTTGTATTTTCAGAGTCAGTTGTGATATGATTTTTTGTATTTCTGATTGTGTTTATTTGGGCTTTTCGTCTCTTTTTTTGGTCATTCTGGCTAGGGGCCCATCAATCATGCTTTCTTTCAAAGAACCAGGTTTTTGTTCTGCAGATGTGTTTTCTATAATATTTTGTCTTCTATGGCCCATATTTGGGCTCTTATTTTGGTGATTGGGATTCTTCTGCTAAAGTTGGGTTTTTGATGGTTTTGTCTTTCCAGCTCCCTTAGGTGATTTGTTAGGCTCTCATTTAGTGATCTTTCTGTTTTCTTGTTGTGTGCTTGTAGTGATATAAATTCCCCTCTTAGAAATGTTTTCATGGCATCCCAGAGGTTTGGTAAGATGTTTCTTCATTTTCATTTGTTTTTCAGGAATCTTTTAATTTCTGCTTTGATTTCAGTATTGACCCAGTAGTTGTTCAGCATCATGCTGTTTAGTATCCATGTCTTTGTGGGCTTTGGGGAAATGTTGTTGGTGTTGATATTTAATTTTATTCCATTGTGGTCTGAGAACATGCTTGGCAAGATTTCAACCTTATGAAATTTGTTTATGCTTGATTTATGGCCAAGGATGTGATCGTTCTTGGAGTATGTTCCATCCTTGGTGATGAGTAGAATGTATATTCTGTGGTTGTTAGGTGGAATAATCTGTAGGTATCTATTAAGTCCACTTGGTCTAGTGTCAAGTTTAGGTTCTGGATCTCCTTATTGATTTTTTGCCTTGATGATCTATCTAGAACTGTTAGCGGGGTATTTAAGTTCCCTGCTATAATAGTATTAGAGTCAATATCCTTTTTTAGTTTACTTAGTAGTTCCTTTATAAATGCTGGTGCTCCTGTGTTGGGTCCATATATGTTTAGGATGAGTTTTTCTTGTTGATGGTTTAATCCTTTTATCATTATTTAGTGTCCTTTTGCATCTTTTTAAATTTTTAATAGCTTAAAAGTTGTTTTTTCTGACATTAAGATCATGACTCCTGCCTTGTTTTGTGATCCATTTCCCTGGAAACTCGTTTTTCATCCTTTAACTTTGAGTCTGTGCATCCCTTGTGTTGAGATGAGTGTCCAGATACAGCAGATAATTGGGTCATGTTCTCTTATCCAGGTTGTCTTTCTGTGTCTTTTCAGTGGTGCATTTAGTCCATTCACATTCAGGCTGATCATTGAAATGTGATTGTTTATCCCTGTCATGAGGTTCTTTTTTTTTTTGAGTTTGAGTCTCACTCTGTCGCCCAGATTGGAGTACAGTGGCTGCTCCCGGCCACCGCAGCCCTGACCTGCTGGGCTCTGGCGATCCACCGCCTCAGCCTTCCAAGTAGCTGGAACTACAGGTGCGCCACCACACCTGGCTAATTTTTTGATTTATTGTAGAATGAGGTCTCACCAAGTTGCCCAAGTGGGTCTCGAACCCGTGGGCTCAGGCAATTCACTCACCTCAGCCTCCCAAGGAGCGGGATTACAGGCTGAGCCACTAAGCCCGGCTATGAGGTTCTTATAAAGTTTTTTCTTTGCTTGTTTTCTTTTGGCTGTTGGGTTGATGTATGTGTGTGTTTTCAAGTTTCTTATTGTGCTATATTCCCTGTTGGTTCTGTGCTTTGTTTCTCTTGGGAAGTGTGTGGTCATTCTTGTTTTTCTTTCTTCTGTGCTTAATACCTTTTTAAGTGTCTCCTGTAGAGCTGTGCTGGAAGCTGTATAATCTAAGGATTGAATGTATGGGAAGGATTTTAATTCTCTACCACTGATGAAGCTGAGCTTGGTTGGATAGAAAATTCCTGGTTGAAACTATTTTTCTTTGAGGACTTTGAATATGGGATCTTAGTTCTTTATTGCTTGATGTTTCTGCCGATATGTCTGCTCTTCTGATTGATTTTCCCTGGTAGGTAGTCTGACCTTTCTCTCTTGCTGTCTTTATGATTTTTTCTTTTTGTGCCTGCTTTGTGCAGGTGAATTATTATGTGTCTAGTGATTGGTCTTCTCATTTGATGTCATGTGGGGGTTCTCTGTATCTATGTGCTAGGCTGTTCACATCTCTGGTGAGATGGGGAAAGTTTTCTGTGATTACCTCCTGGAATACTTGATCCAAGTTGTTCTCCATGTCCTTTTCTTCTTCTGGGATACCAATCAGGAGTAGCTTCAGCCTCTTGATATAATCGCACATCTCTTGCAGGCTTTGTTCTTTCTTTCTGAGTCTTCTTTCTATGTTTTTACAGATCAGGTTAATTCCATGTTCTTGTCTTTAAGTCCTGAGACTCTTTCTTCAGCTAGATTAATTCTGCTTTCCATGCTTGACATCTTGTTATTTATTTCCTGGATAGATTTTTTTATTGCCAAAATCTCTGTTACAAATTCTTTCAGTGTTGCATTTTTTCTTTCTTGAGTCTTATTCACTCTTTCCATCCATTCCCCAATCCCTGTCATATTCTAGGGCCAGTCATTGGTGACTTCCATTGTTTGGACACCAAAGTCTGATTTTTCAGATGTTTTCTGTTTGGTGCACTTGAAATTGCCTGTGGTCTTCCTTTGGTTTTTCCTCATTTGTGACACATCTCTTGCTTTTTCTTTAGTTCTGTTATTCAGTGTCAGTGGGAAAGGCTTTCCCTTCTGATGTTTGCTCAGCCCTCTATTCTTCCCTGATCCAGGCTCTGGATTTGTTCTATTTTGAAATAGGATGGTGGATGGAAGTTTTACTGTCTCTTATAGTTTTTGAAAATAATATAGATTAGGGAATGGGGCACTATATTTCAAAAACTACTTGCAAATTACAATGTTCGCTTATTGTGGTATTTATTCCCTAAGACCCACTCCCCAAGCAGAAACCAATGCAAAAAACAATTAAAAACACACACACAGGCATACAAATACACCCCAAAACAAACTGGAATGATGACAAAGTGAAACAAAACAAACAGCAGCAACAAAAAACCAAGAAGACTGAAGACACACACACGACTAGCACAACGTGAATAGAGAAGAAATGCAAAAAGACTGGGGGAAAAAAAGGAATTCAGATGGACCCCTCACAAACATATTGACACACCTTGAACTATAAAAAATGAAAATAAAAAAATAGAATAGCAAAAGCACAAAAACAAACCAACAACAAAGTTGAAAGATGAACCCTAATCATTCACACATGCACATAAGCTGAAAACAACAAATAAAAGAAGAAACAGAAAAAGAAAAGAAGAAAAAATGATCAAACCTTCACAAACACATTCACATTCATGCACAAAGGAAAAATATTTAAAAAATAGATAAACTAACAAACAGATAGGCAACATTTTTTAGAAATTAAAAAAAAAAACCCTGCCCTCTTGTGGTAGGCTCTGTAATTGTTCCTCTAATCAGGTCTCTCCTGAAGAGCCAGCTATTTCACTCTCTCCTCAGTGTCCAGATCAGGGGAGGAGGAGGGGCAGTAGAGGCGGGTGGGGCTGCAGTCCTCCCCTCCCACTCTTGTATGGTCAAGGAGATCTCCTTTGGGGAGGTGCGGGATTGTCACTTCCCCAGGTATGTACTCACAGGGAGTGCCCCAGCCTGGCCTATCCTGGGATGGATTCTCTTATTGCGACTGATGTCCAGGCTCCACCTGGGTTTGTCTCCCTCAGTTGTGTCCCAGCTGTTTGGGCCTGACTTTCAGAGGATTGCTGGGGAGGAGGAACTTGGGTGAGCCCCAGACTCACCACTGATCTCTTTGGAGCCCTTCCTCATCCTTTTCTGGCCACACCCTTTGCTCCACAGTTGGATTTTGGTAAGGGGTGGGGTGCCTGGGAGTCAGCACCTGTCAGGTCCCTCCGATGTTTTTGCTTTCAGCATATTCCCTCTGGGTCATGATCAATCCCTGAGTAGTTGATCCACCAGTCACAGAGATTGAGACTGCTGCTCCACAGTGAGTAAGCTGGAGCACCTTCCTACCCCACCTTCAAGATGGTGGTGGGGTGTCTCTCCTGTCCTCCTCCATGAGATTCTGCCCCTGGATTCCCTCCACAGCCTCCACTGCCAGTGCTCTGCCAGGCAATGAAGTGGTGAGGCAAACCTGCAGCTGGCAGTCTCTCCTGCTGCAGTGGTAAGGCAGAGCCTGGGGTGTACTCTCTCCCCACTGCTTCTTCACCGGAAAACTTCTGTTCATTTTTTAAAAATGACTCTCAACTTCTGCAACCTGGCAAGAGCCAGGGACCAAGCAGAGAAGCTGCAGCACCAGCTGTTGTATCAGGGCTCTGGTCACTTGCTCACGAGCCCCCACTTAGTCAATCTCTCCCTGCGTTTTCTTCCCAGGGTTTTGTTGATTTTTAAAAAATTGGTGCTTGGTCTGCATTCCAGGAATCACTAGAGTTCATACCCAGCAGCTGCGGCACCTGCTGCTGCACTAGGAAAACCCTGGTCACTAGTTCCCCAGCCCTCACTCAGTAAGGCACTCGCATGCCTACTTGCTCACCAGCATGGACACAAAATTTTTCATACACTCACTCACTCACACCAGGACTTGCATAGTCCGACCGGCTCTGCTGCCATCTTCCCAACTCTCCTGTGTGTGGAGGACATAAGTTTTCAACTCCTTTGGATAAATATCAAGTCAAAGGATTGCTGGATAATATGGTAAGGGATGATTAGTTTCTAAGAAACTGTCATGCAGGCTTCAAAAGTGGCTGTTATCATTTTTCATTTTCAAGGACAATAACTGAGATTTCATGTTGATCAACATCCATGCCAACATTTGTTGTCAGTGTTCTGGATTTTGGACATTTTAATAGTTGTATAACAGTAGCTATCTCAGTGTCATTCTAATGTGCAAGTCATTCTAATGAAAACATGGTGCATCTTTTAAGTGTATTTATTTTACCTTTTAATATCTTCTTTGGAGAAGGACCTGTTAAGCTCTTGGCCAATTTTTAAATCAGAAAGAGTTCTTCGTGTATTTTGGAAAGTAGTCCTTTATCAGAAATATCTTTTGCAAATATTTCTCCCAGTCTATGGCTTCTCCTTTTATTCTCTTAACATTGTCTTCCACAGAGCAGAAGTTTTAATTTTAATAAAGTCTAGCGTATTTTTTTTTTCACGGATTGTTTCTTTCGTGCTGTATCTAAAAAGTCATCACCAAACTCAAGTTTATCTAGCTTTCCTCCAATGTTTTATCTTCTAAGAATGTTGTGATTTTGCAATTTATCTTTAAGTCTGTGATCCATTTTGAATTCATTTTGTAGAAGAGTATAAGGACAGATTCTACATGCATATTTTTGCATGTGGATGTCCAATTGTTCCAGCACCTTTTGTTAAAAAGATTATCTTTTAGCTAATGTATTGCCCTTGCTCCTTTGTCAAGGACTAAGAAAAAAGTAAAGAACTCTGTCAGTTTCCTATGTTTATATTGATTTATTCATGGGGTTTTATTATATTTCCTTGATGTTTTTGTCTATTCCTTCATCAGTACTACAGTGTCTTGATTGCTGCATATGTATAGGAACTCTTGAAGTTCGGTATTGCCAGTCTTTCAACTCTTTATTTTTCTTCAATTTGGTTTTGGCTATTCTGAATCTTTTGCTTCTCCATATAAACCTTAAAATCAGTGTGCCAATATCCACAAAATTACTTGCTGATATTTTGATAGAGATTGCAACAGATCTGTATATCAAGTTGAGAAGAACTAGCATCTTGAAAATAATGAGTCTTCTTATACATGAACATAAAAATCTATGTACTTAGTTTTTTTTACAATTTTTTAAGTAAGAGTTTTTGCTCATCTCTTGTTGCATGTTATTGTACCATTAGTGCTCTTAACATATTAGTCATAGTTATTTAAAATTCTAAGTCTGATAATTCTAACACCTCTGCCATATTTGGGTCTGGTCCTGATTCTGGCCCTGGCTTTTCAAATTGTCTTGACTTTTAAGTGACTTGTGATTATTTTTTTCTTGAAAGCCAGATTTGATGTATTGGATTAGTAAAACAAAACAAAACAAAACAAACAAAAAACACAACTACTATCTCTAGACCTTTAATAATGTGGTGGTAATGTATAGGGGGAGAGGAAATAATCCATAGTTATATGATTAGATCTCAGTCTTTTAATGAACTTGTTCCCTTGTCTGTGAACATCCCGAGTTTCTCAGTTCCACCTCTTCCCCACCCCTTGCTTCTTAAGAGGACAGAGTGGGCTGCAATTGGTGTTTCTCTTCTGTCATAAGGAATGCTGGAACTGGTTGGAATTGGGTATTTCTTTTTCTTCAGGTCCATGAGACTCAGATAACACTCCAGCTTGTGAGGCACTGAGTAACTAGTTTTTGTTTTGTTTGTTTTTTTCCTGAGGGAAAGCCCTGCAAGCTATTTTTTACAATGTGTTCTACCCTATTTAAAAATGATTCTCTTTCCTCTCACTTTGCTGAGAGAATGAGATAATTGATCTACAATATTTACTATGGGAACCTGGTCAAGCTCCTAGAGAAAAAAACGCATAAAAAGATAGGCTCCTTAACTGATTCCCCCTGGAGTTTTTAACTGACAGACTTGTTTACTTTGAGCCTTTCGTAATTCTTCAACTATAGTTCAGGTTTGTCTATCTTGGCAAGGGTTCCTATGTGATTTCTTTTCATGAGTCTCCGCTCCCATACGCTGTGATTCCTTGCATGCACTCATCTGTTGCTCAGTCTTGGAGGGAGTGGTTTGCCACAGGTCCTCACTTGTCTTATGAACCCTTTTTCAGTTCTTTCAGTGTTTTCTTTGTTGTTAAACAAAATGGAAATGTCCAAGCTCTTCACATGTAAACCAAAAACTGAAAATCCCAACATATTTTAAAAATAATATTTACTTATATCTTATAAGCTCTAGATTTTACTTAAACGTTCATTATAATCTCTTCATTAATACACATTGTTATATATATGTTTTTTTCCAAATATGTGGAGATTCTAAAAAATAATTTTTTGCTGCTAATGTCTATAATAATTGCAAAGTGGCAGATAATGTCTGTATGACACCTACTTTTTTTTCTTTTCTTTTTTTTTTTTTGAGTTAGATTCTCACTCCGTCACCTAGACTGGAGTGACGCTCACAGACACCCCAGTGTCGACCTGCTGGGTTCTGGTGATCCTTCCACCTCAGCCTTCCAAGTAGCCAGAACTACAGGCACATGCTACCATGCCCGGCTAATTTTTTTGATTTATTGTAGAGATAAGGTCTCACCATGTTGCCCAGGCTGGTCTCAAATCCGTGGGCTCAGGCAATCTTCTTGCCTCAGCCTCCCAAACTGCTGGGATTACAGGCATGAGCCGCTGCACTCTGCTGACACCTATTTTTGAAATTTATTGAGGCTTTTTAATATTGAGACCATCCCATTTTTGTAAGTTTTCTTTACACATTTTAGAAAAATGCATATTCTTTGAATTGTTGAATGTATAATTTTATTTTTCTAATAGGTTAACTTTGTTAATTTTGTTATTTAGATCTTCTATATCTTTGTTAATGTTTTGACTGCTTGCTGAGAAAGAAATACGTTGACATTTCTTCTCATAACAATAGTTATATGATTTTTATTTACATATTTTTCAGCTATTAAGTGCATTATAACCATGTTATCTTTTAGGTTGATATACACATACATTGGTGTGTAAAGACGTTCTTTAACCTTGATGATTTTTTTAAAGTCTATTTGGGCCGTTACTCATATAGTTACAAGACTTTATTTTCATGTTTTGTTTACTTATCCTTTTGTAATTCTCAGCATTTCCTTATTATTTATGAATACCTCTCATAAGAAGCATGTAGTTGAATTTTTAAAAAATTCAATCTCAAAAAATCCTTATTTTTAACCTAGCAATTTTGTCCATTTGAATTTATTATATATGTTGGTCTATTTGGACTTGATTCTATTGTCTCAGAATATATGCCAATTTACCCCATTCTCACTACTCACTATGCTCCTTTTTAATGCTTACTTATACTCTTTGATCTGAGATGTCTCACTTTTTATACAAACCAAACATTGCAGCAAGTTGCTATGATCTGAATGTTGTGCCCCTTCCCCATTCACTATATTGAATAATAATCACCAGACGATTTATTAGAAGGTAGAAATTTAGAAAGTGATTTGGTCATGAAGGGAGAACTGACATGTGTGGGATTAGTGTCCTATGGAAGAGGCACAGAGAACTCTCCTGCCAATTCTACTATATGAGGTTATAGTAAGAAGATAGTCCTTACCGAAAAACAAATCTGCTAATGCCCTGATTTCAGACTTCCTAGTTTCTAGAACTGTGAAAAGTAAATTTCTGTTGTTTATAAGTACACAGTTTTGTTATGTTATATTTTGTAATAATAGTCCCAAACAGACTAACACATATGTTCTCATGTTCTTTGATATGACTCCTTACTTTCTTTACTAATATTGTCTAGATTTTCAACTTAAAATTTTAGAAACTATGACTTTTTTAAATCTCACCTTAAAAAAGACAATAAGAAAATTTACACCTTATTTTACAATGTCTTGCAACATCTTCAGAATTTGATTATTCTTTTATTTAAGTAGTCATATTTTTGCATTATTTTTCTCAACATCTTTAGTTTATGTTATTCTGGCTATATTATTTTATTTTCTCAGGGCCTTGTGTGAGACCTTCCTCTCCTTTTATTCTGAATATTATTGGTGAAGAAACTCATTTATTGTCATTTGTTATGGACTGAATGATTGTGTCCTCCTCAAATGTATATGTTGAAATCCTAATCCCAAATATGATGACATTAGAAGTTGGGCTTTTTAGAGGTAATTAGGTAATCCTCATGAATGAGGTTATTGCCCTCATAAGAAGAGATGTAAGAACTTGCTTCCATTTTCTTTCTCTGTCTGCCATGTGAGAATACTAGAAAACAATGCTCACCAAAACCTGACCATGATGGCACTCTGATCTTGGACTTCCAGCATCCAGAACGGTGAGAAGTAAATGTATCGATTTTGGTTCATCAACATAAACTAATGTACTACAAGAATACAAGATATAAATATAATAGGGCAATTATGTGTGTGGAGAGAGGGAATATGTGGGAACTCTCTTTACTTTATGGGCAATTTTTCTATAAATATAAAGTTAAATTAAGAAACAACCTTCAACAAAATGCTAGCAAACTAAATCCAACAGCACATTAAAACTTTTTATACTATAAAAAAGTGAGATTTTCCTGGAAATGCAAGCATAGTTAAATACAGGAAAATCAATCAATGCAATGCAATACATTAAGCAAACAATAAAAAAAAAACCAAAAAAAAAACCACAAGCTGGGCTCAGTGGCTTAGTCAGTAATTCCAGTGCTTTGGGAGACTGAGGTGAGTGGACTGCCTGAGCCTGAGGGTTCGAGACCCGCCTGGGCAACTTGACGAAACCTCATCTCTACAAAAAATGAGCCAGGCGTGGTAGCGTGCGCCTGTAGTTCCAGCACTGGAAGGCTGAGGTGGGAGGATCGCTGGAGCCCAGCAGGTCGAGGCTGCAGTGGACGGAAGCGGCCACTGCACTCCAGTCTGGGCGACAGAGTGAGACTCCAGCTCAAAAACAAAACAAAACAAAACAAAAACACAGACCATCTCAAATGATGCAGAAAAGACATTTGAAAAAATGCAATGCTTTCAATAATAAAAACACTCAGAAAATTAGTCATATAAGGAACTTTTCCAACATGACAAAGAACATTCATGAAAAAGTTGTAGCTGACATCATATTTAATATTGAAAGATAAAAATTTTCTCCTTATGTTCAAAAGCAAAATAAGAATGTCCACTTTTACCAATGCTATTCAAGATTGTACTAAAAGTCCTATTTAGAGCATTTAGACAAAAAAACAGGGAGAAAAGGCATTCAAATGAGACGGAAAATAATTTTTTTTCTGATATGATTCTATGTATAGAAAAATCTCAAAGAATTCACAATAAATCTACTCTGGCTATTTAATTACCCTACTTATCTCCAGTAAGATATAATAAACAAGTTGAGCAAAATTACTTGGTAAAAGACCACATGCACGTCAGTTGTGTTTCTTTGTACTAGCAGCAACCATTTAAAAACAACTAAGAAAATAAATTCATTAACAATAGCATCTCTAAGAAAAGAAACCCCAGGAATAAATTTAAACAAACAGGTAAATAAATTGTACACTGTAAACTAAAATAGTATTGAAAGAAATTAAAGAAGACCGAAGTGAAAAACATCTAGTGTTTATAGATTAGAAGACTTTTTATTATTAAAATGACAATGTTATCCAAATTATTCTATCAATTCACCACTATATTCCTACCAAAATTGCAACAGCCATTTCATTTTCTTTTTACAAACATGGAAAAGTCAATGCTCAAATTTATATGGAATTATATCTCCAAATAACCAAAATCATATTAAAGAACAAAGTTAGAAGACACATTTTTTTTATTTCAAATATTCTTGACTACTACAGTAATTATAACCCTGTGTTACTGGCATAATGACAGACATTTGAACTCATGGAATATGCCTGAGAGTCCAGAAATAAGCACATACATCTATTACCAATTGATTTTGACAAGAGATCAAGTCTGTTCACCCAGAAAAGAATAGTTACTTCACTAAATAAGGCTGGGATAAATACATTTTCATGTGACAGAGAATTTACTTATTTTTTTTAAAGCTGCATGTTATTTCTTTGTATGTATATACCACTTTTATTTATTAATTCACTTGTCAATAAATAATTGGGTTGCTTCTATCTCTTGGGTATTGTAAATAATGCTGCAAAGCACATAGGTGTGCAAATATCTTTTAAATATCCTATTTTGAGTTATTTTAAATATATACCTAGAAAAATTGATGGATCATATGGTAATGATACTTTTTTATTTGGAGAACTTTCAAACTATTTTCCATAATCACTGTGCCATTTTACATTTCCACCGACAAGCACAGGGGTTTCAACGTCACATTCTCACCAACACTTGTTATTTTCCATTCTTTAGATACTGGCCATTCTGAGAGATGTGGGGTGATGTCTCATTGTAGTTTTGATTTACATTTTCCTGATAGTTAGTGATGTTGAATGTTGTTTTATGTCTTATTGGCCATTTGTATATCATCTTTGGAGAACTGTCTATTCAAGCCCTTTGCTCATTTTAAAAATCAGATTGTTTTGTTGTTGAGGTGTAGAAGTTTGTTATACATTCTGGGTAGTAACTCCTTATCAGATATATCATTTGCAATTATTTTCTACCATGCCATAGGTAGTCTTCCAGTCTAGGAGCATGCAATATTTTCCCATTTATTTGTGTTTCATTTCTTTCATCAATGTTCTATTGTTTTTAGTGCACAAATATTTCACTTTCTTGGTTAAGTTTATTCCTAAGTACCTTATCCTATTTGATGCTGGATGTCATTATCTTAATTTTCTTTTTGAGGTTTTCATTGTTACTGTATAGAAAACATAACTGATTTTTTAATGTTGATTTGTATCTTTCAACTTTGCTGAATTTATTAATTAGTTCTAACAGTTTTTGAGGAATCTTTACATTATAAGATCATGACATCCATGAACAGGGATAATTTTACTTCTCTTTTCAACTTTAATATATTTTATTTCTTTTTCTTGTCTAATTGTTCTGGCTAAAACTTTTAGTACTATATTGAATATTAGTAGTGGAGTGAACAGTATCAAATGATTTTTCTGCATTGATTGAGATAATCATTTTTTTCTTTTGTTATTGTGTTGTGTTATAATGGTTTATTTTTGTTTATTGAACCATCCTGTATACTAGGTATAAATCTTACTTGGTCATGGTGTGATATTCTTTTAATATAGTATTGACTTTATTCTGCTAGTGTTTTATTTAGAATTATTGCATCAATAATATTTTTATGGGAGTATTTTTTACCTCATGTTGGTATCAGGGAAATGCAGGTCACATAGAATGAGTTCGAGAGTGTCCTGTGTTCTTTAATTATTTAGAAGAGCTTTGTAGGATTGTTGTTAATTATTTTTTAGGATTTTGGTAAAATTATTCTGTGAAGCCATCTGATCCTGAGCTTTTCTTTGTTGGGAGATTTTCAAAAATTACTACTTCAGTGTGCTCACTAGCTATAGGTCTTTTCAGATTTTGTAATGCTTATCTTCAGAATTTGTTTTTGGCAGGTTGTATGCTTCTCAGAATTGATCAATTTCTTCTAAGCTTTCCATTTTTTTATGTTTATAGTAGTCTCTTATAACTGTTTTCAATTTCACATGCCACTATAATGTCTTCTGTTTCATTTTTAGTTTCCTAGTTTCTTGAGATGGTAACATTAACTTGTTGATTTGAAATCTTTTTTGTTTTTTCATGGAATCACTATTATTTTAAACTTCCTTTTTAGTAGGGTTTTTACTGCATCCCATAAATTTTGTATCCATTTGTCTCTAGATATTTTCTAAATAGCCTTGTGATTTCTTCTTTGACCCATTAGTTGTTTAAAAGTGCATTGTTTCACTCCATATACCTAGGGATTTTTCTGTTTCCCTTCTACTATTAATCGGTAGTCTTACTTCATTGCTGTCAGAAAAGATAGTAGAATTTTAGCATTTTCAAATTTGCTAAGATCTGTTTTATGGGCTAACATGTGCCTCCTCTTGCAGAATCTTTTCAATTTCTGCTTAAGAAAATATGTGTTCTGCTGCTGTTGATAAATTGTTTAAATGTGCCAGTTACATCCAATTGTTTTAAAATTTTGTTCAAGTCCTCTATTTTCTTATTCAGATTCTCTCTGGGTCTTTTATGTATAAATGGAAGTTGGATAGTAAAGTAATTTATTATTATTATTATTATTATGTTACTATTTCCCCCCTTAGTTCTATCAACGTTTGCCTCATATAGTTCAGTGCTTTCATGTTAGGTACATATGTATTTATAGTTATTGTATCTTTCTGGTGAATTAACCTTTTTATCTTTTTATGGTATCCCTCTTTTGTTTTTGTTTTTGGACAGATTTTTTTCTTAAAAGCTGTCTTCATTGATATAAGTATGACCACCCTGTTTTCTTTAGGTTCCTGTTAACATGAAATACCTTTTTTCCACCTTTTTATTCCTAGCTTATGTGTGCCTTAGATATAAATTGCATCTCTCATACTTGCATATTTTAAAGTAAATTTAGTTGATTTACATATTTAATTGATGTATTTAATCCATTTACACTTAAAATAATTAGTGATGAGAAAGACTTACGATTGGTATTATGCTTATTATTATTTTTCTGTCTTATAACCAGTTTTATTGCTCTTTTTCTCTCTTCAGGTCTTCTTTGGATTTCACTGATTTTTTGCAGTGGAATATTCTGAATTTTTTCTCATATTCTCTTTATGTTCACTTTATATTTTCTTTGTAGTTGTCATGGCAATTACATAAAACATCTTAAAGTTATGATAATCTATTTCAAACCAATGATATAGATATAATTTCATACAAAAACTATATTCCCTTTACATATTTTCTGCCTCTCACTTTGTGTAATTTGATAACACAAATTACCTCTTTTTATTATTTATACTTATTAATAGAGATGAATAATTACTTTTAATGCTTTTTACAAATTTTAGATCAGATTTATGATTTACTCATTCACAATACCACCAGATTCTGTATTTATATTTACTGCCAGTAAATTTTATATTTTTGTGTGACTCAGTGTTGCTATTTTTTACCCTTTTGCTTCAACTTTTAAAATTCCATTCAGAATTTACTGTAAGGTAGGTATATGAGTGATGAGCTCCCACAGATTTTGTTTTTCTGGGAAAAGTCTTGATATCCCCTTTAAAAGTTTTTTTATATAGTTTTTGGGGGGTTGAAAGCTTTTTTTTCTTTCAATACTTTGAGCATATCATCTCTCCTCTAACATGCAAGGTTATTTTTGTTTTTTAGAAATCTTCAGCTAATCCATGAGACTCCTTCTTGTTTTGACCAGTAGTATTTCTATTGCTGCTTTCAAGATTCTTTGTGAATTCTGATAGTGTGATGATGATATTTCTTAGTTCAGGTCTCTTTAGATTTATTCTATTTGAAGTTTTTTAGGTTTCTTAAATTTTTAGGTTTATTTCTTTTCTCAGATATGTAAACTCGGGCCATTATTTATTTACATATGTCCTCTATCTCTTTCTCATTTACTTCTCTTTTGGTCCTCTCATAATGTATACATAGTCCTGCTTTATAGTATTTCATACTTTCTTTAGGTTTTTTAGTGTTCTTATTTTTTTTCTTTCTGCTCTTCACTGTGCAAATCGTATTAACCAAAACTCTTAAGGATGTGAAGGAGTGGATGATAGAAACATGACTATAGGGAAAATACATTTTCTGCAAAGTGAAAAGCAAGAACAAAGAACCATATGCAATCTAATAAATCTGGAATGCCCAAGTACAGCAAGAAAGTCTAATGTATCTGCAAAGGAATGAGCAAGGACAAGAGTAGAAGATGTGATTAGAAAGGTAAATAAGAATATTGGTGGAGAGGAATTTCAAAGGAGATTAATTAGGTTCTTGTAGTTCAGTAGAAATATTTGATATGACTATAAATCACATGGAAAGACACTGAGTAGAAACACAACCAAATGTTTAATTTGAAAAAAACTTCTCTAGCCACTATATTGAGAAGATAATTTTCAGTAGACTGGAACAGAAGTAGAAAGATGTGTAAGGAAGCTATCACAATAATTGATGGTAAACATGTTGGCGGAGGCCACTGAGAGTACAGGAAGTAATGAGAAGGGCATTTTGAGTTATTTTAAGCTGATAGAATGGCATGGACTCAGTGACTTAAACAACAGATATTTATTTATTACAACTCTAGAGGCTGGGAAGTCCAAGATCACATGCAGCCTGATTGGGTTTTGTTTAGAACTCTCATTTGGTCTGTAGATGGTCATCTTCTTACTGTGTTCTCACATGGAGGGGAGAGAAGAGGGGAAGAAAGAGAAGAGGGCAAGGGGAGGGAGGGAGGGAAGAGAGAAGGAGAAGAGAGGGACTAGATTTCCAGAGCTCTACTCATATGACCTAATTACTTTCAAAAGGTTCATTTTCAAATATCAACATATTGGAGAAAGTCGGTAAGATGGTGGCAGAGTCCATCAGACTATGCAAGTCCCAGTGTGAGTGAGTGTATGGAAAATTTTGTGTACATGCTGGTGAGCGAGTGGGTGTGTGAGTGACTGAGGGCTAGAGAGCTAGTGGCAGGGGCTCTCCTGGTGCAGTGGCTGGTGTTGCAGCTTCTCTGCTTCGTCCCTGGCTTTTCCCAGGTTGCAGAAGCTGAGCACCATTATTTTTCTAAAACAGACAAAAGTTTTTCTGTGAAGAAGCAGCAGGGAGAATCCATCACCCCAGGCTCTCCGTCACCATTGCAGCAGGAGAGAGACTGCTGGCCCCTGGCTTTGCCTCACCACTTCAGCCCCCAGTAGGACACTGGGAGCAGGGGCTGCAGAGGGTGTCCAGAGACAAAGTCCCATGAAAGAGGACAAGAGAGCCACCTCACCACCATCTTGAAGGTGGGTCAGAAAAGTGATCCGACTTGCTCACCACAGTGCAACAGACCTGATCTCTGTGACTAGTGGATCAACTACTCGGGAACTGATCATGACCCAGAGGTAATATCCCAAAAGCACAAATTAGGGAGGGACCTGACCAGTGCTGAGTTCCAGGTGCCCCACCCCCTACCCTGAAACAGCTGTGGGACAAAGAGTGTGACCAGAAAAAGATGAGGAAAACTCCAAAGTTATTAGTGGTGAGTTTGGGCTGACCCAAACCCCCTCCTCCCAGCATTCCTCTGAACATCAGACCCACACAACTGGGCCATGCCTGAGAGGGACCCAAGCAGAGCCTGGATGTCAGTTGCAATAGGAGAGCTCCATTCCAGGATAGGTCTGGCTGGGGCAGCCCCTGTGAGTACATACCTGGGGAAGAGATAATCCTGTACCTTCCCACCAGAGGAGATCTCCCTGACCATAGGAGAGTGGAAGGGGAGAACTGCAGCCCCACCCACCTCCATTGTCACTCCTCCTTCCCTGCTTCAGACATTGAGGAGAGAGTGAAAGAGGTGGCTCAGCAGGAGAGACTTGATTAGAGGAACAATTACAGAGACTGGCACAAGAGGGTAATTTTCTTAAAATTTTCAATTTTGTTTTAAAATTTTAAGAATCTTTTGACTGCTTGTTTTTTAGTTCATCTATTTTTAAAAATATTTTTCCTTTGTTCATAAATGTGTATGTGAGGGTTTGATCTGCATCCTCCCCAATTTTCTTTTCTTTTCTTTTTCTGTTTCTTTCTTTTTTATTTGTTATCTTCTGTTTATGTGTGTGTATGTCTGTGAGTGTGTGTGTTCAATTATTTTTTGCATTAGTTTCTGCTTTGCATTGTCATATAGAGTGGTGGTGGGGAGTGGGTCTCAGGGAGCACATACCACAATAAGTGAACATTGTAATTTTCAAATAGTTTCTAAATCCTAGCACCCCATCCCCTACTTTATTTGAATTTCAAAACTACAAGAGAGAGCAAAAGTTCCCATTCACCATACTATTTCAAAATAGAAAAAAATCCAGGGCCAGATAAGGGAAGAATAGAGGACTGAGCAAACATCAGAAGGGAAAGCTTCTCCCACTGACACTGAAGAACAGAATTAAAGAGAAAAACAAGAGATCTGTTACAAATGAGAAAAAACCAAAGGAAGACTTCAGACAATTTCAAGTGTACCAAAGACAAAACTTCTGAAAAATCAGACCTTGGTGCCCAAATGATGGAAGTCACCAATGACTGGCCCCAGAATATGACAGGGATTAGGGAATGGATAGAAAGAGTGAATAAGACACAAGAACACAAGATGCAGCACTGAAAGAACTAGTAACAGAGATTTTAGCAAAAAAAAAAAAAATTCATCCAGGAAATAAATAACAAGTTGACAAGCATGGAAAGCAGAATTAATCTGGGTGAAGAAAAAATCTCAGAACTTGAAGAATAGAACATGGAATTAACCCGATCTGTAAAAAAATAGAAAGAAGACACAGAAAGAAAGAAAGAAAGAACAAAATGTACAAGAGATGTGCGATTATATCAAGAGGCCAAATCTACACGTGATTGGTATCCCAGAAGAAAAAAGGGAAATGGAGAACAACCTGGAGCAAGTATTCCAGAAGGTAATTCAAGAAAACTTTCCCCATCTCACCAGAGATGTGACCAGCCAAGCACAAGTGATATAGAGAACCCCACAGCACTTCAAATGGGAAGATCAACCACTAGACACATAATAATTCACCTACACAAAATAGGCACAAAAGAAAAATCCCTAAAGGCATCAAGAGAGAAAGGTCAGAATACCTACTAAGGAAAACCAATCAGAATAGCAGCAGACCTATTAGCAGAAACACTACAAGCAAGAAGGGGCTGGAGCCCTATATTAAAAATCCTCAAAGATAAAAATTTCACCAAGAATTTCTTATCCAGCCAAGCTCAGCTTCATCAGTGATGGAGAATTAAAATCCTTCCCAAACATCCAATTCCTAAGAGATTATGCAGCTTCCAGACTAGCTCTATGGGAAACACATGAAAAGGTATTAAGCACAGAAGAAAGAAAGAACAAAGAATGACCACACAATTCCCAAGAGAACATCAGAGCACATAATCAGCAGAGAATACAGCACAACAAGAAACTTGAAAACAGACACATACATCAACACCAAAGCCAAAAAAAAAAAGCAAACAAAGAAAAAATGTTATAAGAACTTCATGACAGCAATAAACAATCACATTTCAATAATAACCCTGAATGTGAAAGGACTAAATATACCACTTAAAATACACAGAATGGCAAACTGGATAAGAAACCATGACCCAATTATTTGCTGCATCGAGGAGATTCATCTCAATACAAAGGGACATACAAAGACTCGAAGTTAAAGGATGGAAAACGAGTTTCTGGGCAAATGGATCACAAAAGAAGGCAGGAATTGTGATCTTAATATCAGACAAAACAACCTTTAAGCTAAGAATAATTTAAAAAGACAGAAAAGGACACTAAATAATGATAATTTTTCAATCCCTTAACAAGAAATATCCATCCTAAACATATATGCACCCAACACAGGAACAGCAACATTTATAAAGCAACTACTAAGTAAACTAAAAAAAGATATTGACCTTAACACTATTATAGCGGTGTACTTGAATACTCCACTAACAGCCCTAGATAGATCACTGAGACAAAAAAATTAACAAGGAGATCCAGAACCTAAACTTGACACTTGACTAAATGGACTTAATAGATACCTACAGATTATTCCACCCAACAATCACAGAATATGCATTCTACTCATCACCACATGAAACGTACTCCAAGAACGATCACATCATTGGCCATAAATCAAGCATAAACAAATTCCATAAACTTGAAATCTTGCCATGCACATTCTCTAACCACAGTGGAAAAAAAAAATCAACACCAACAACATTTCCCCAAAGTCCACAAAGACATGGATACTAAACAGCATGATGCTGAACAACTACTGGGTCAACACTGAAATCAAAGTAGAAATTAAGAGATTCCTGGAAACAAATGAAAATGAAGAGACATCTTCCAAAACCTCTGCAAAGCCATGAAATCAGTTCTAAGAGGGAAATTTATATCTCTACAAGCACATCTCAAGAAAATGAAAAGATCACAAGTCAAGAGCCTAACAAATCACCTAAGACAGCTGGAAAGAGAAGACCACCAAACCTCCAAATTTAGCAGAAGAATCCCAATCACCAAAAGAAGAACCCAAATATGGGACATAGAAGACAAAATATAGAAAACATCTACAGAACAAAAGCTGATTCTTATAAAGAATTAGCAAGATTGATGGACCCCTAACCAGGATGACCAAGAAAAGAAAGAAAAAGCCCAAATAAACACAATCAGATATACAAAAAATCAAATCACAACTGATCCCAAAGAAATACAAAAGATTATCAGAGATTACTATGTACACCTTTATGGAAAAAAAACTTGATATCCTAAATGAAATGGAGGGCTTTCTGACATCAAACAACCTCCCCAGGTTGAAACAAGAAGACATTGAGACATTAAATAGACCACTAACAACCCAGGAAATTGACTTTGTCATATGAAAACTACCTACAAAAAAAAGTCCTTGACCGGATGACTTTCCAGCAGAATTCTACAAAACGTACAAGGAGGGGTTGATAACAATCCTATTGAATGTATTCCAGACAATTGACAAAGATGGAAATCTGCCCAAATCATTTTATGACCTAACATCACAATGATACCCAATCTGGGTAAAGATCCAACAAATAAAGAGAACTACTGGCCAATATCCCTAAAGAACATAGATGCAAACATCCTCAACAAGATTCTAGCAAATCAGATCTAAAAACACTTCCCCAAAATCATCCACCATGACCAAGTAGGCTTCATCCCCAGGGCTGATTCAACATTCACAAGACCATAAATGTAATTAAGTACATCAACAGATGTAAAAACAAGAACCACATGATTACATCATTAGATGTGGAAAAAGCTTTTGATAAAATCCAGCATCCCTTCTTGATAAAAACCCTCAAACATCTAAGTATAGAAGGAACATACCTCAAAATAGTTAAGTGTCATCTAAGATAAACACACAGCTAAGATCTTGCTAAATGGAAAGAAACTGGAAACATTTCCCCTGAAAACTGGAACTAGACAAGGTTGCCCACTCCCACCCCTCTTGTTCAACATTGTGTTGGAAGTCTTAGCTCAGGCAATTAGACAACAGAAAGAAATTAGGGGTATGCAAATAGGAAAAGAGAAAGTCAAGTTATCCCTCTTTGCTGATGATATGATCCTATACCTTGAAAACCCAAGAAAAATCTGTCAAAAAACCTGCTTGCACTGATAAAAGACTTTGGCAAAGTCTCAGGGTACAAAATAAATATGCAAAAGACAGTTGCATTCCTATACACCAACAACAAGCAGGCAGAGACACAAATTAAAAGCACAATCTCATTCACAACAGCCATAAAAAAATTGAAATGCCCTGGCATCTTCCTAACCAGAGAATTGAAAGACCTTTACATTGACTACTACAAAACACTGCTCAAAGAAGTCCAAGAAGACACAAACAAATGGAAAAATATTCCATGCTCATGAATAGGAAGAATCAACATTGTTAAAATGTCCATCCTTCCAAAGGTAATCTACAGATTAAACACACTACCCATTAAGTTACCAACATCATTCTACTCATCTATTGACCTGGAAATGACAATACAGAAATTCATATGGAAACATAAACGATCACAAATAGTCAAAACAATTCTTAACAAAAGAAACAAAGCAGGAGGTATTACACTTCCAGACTTTAAACGTTACCATAAGGCTACAGTAATCAAGACAGCCTGGTATTGGTACAAGAACAGGGAAATAGACCAATGGAACAGAATGGAGAATCCAGAAGCAAAGCCTCAGATAGGAATTCTGGAAGCAAAGCCTCAATTTCTCAACCAACTTATCTTTGACAAAGACTTCAACAACAACCACTGAGGAGAGGTGAACCTATTCAGTAAATGATGCTGGGAAAACTGTCTGATCACATGCAGAAGATTGAAACAGGACCCCTATCTATCACCATACACCAAATTAATTCTAAATGGATCAAGGTTGAAACGTAAAACCTCAAACTGTAAGAATTTTAGAAAATATAGGAGACAACCTTATGGAAACTGCAACTGGCAACCAATTCCTATTCAGAACCCTAAATGCCCATACCTTAAGAAATAAGATAGACAAATGGTACCTCATCAAACTAACAAACTTCTGCAAAGTAAAAGAAACCACCAAGAGAGCAGGGAGACAGCCCACAGAATGGGAAAAAATATTTGCCAACTGTGTATCTGACAAAGGCCTAAAATCTAGGATCTACAAGAAATTCAAATGTGCTGAAAGGAAAAAACAAAAAACAACAACAAAAAAACCCCATTAAAAAATGGGTAAAAGACATGAATAGACAATTCTCAAGAGAAAATTTTAGGCAGCCAACGGACACATGGGAAAGTGGTTTGCCTCACTCATCATCAGAGAAATGCAAATCAAGACCACATTGAGATACCACCTAACCCCTGTAAGAATGACCATCACAGCAGATGGTGGTGAGGATGCGGAGAAAAAAGGAACGCTTCTACACTGCTGGTGGGAATGTAAACTATTGCAAGCTCTTTGGAAGTCTGCGTGGCAGTTTCTGAAAAAACTAGAAATTGACCTTCTGCATGACCCAGCAATTCCCCTTTTGGGAATACACTTGGAGGAACCCAAATCATTTAAAAAAGATACCTGCACACGTATGTTTGTTGCAGCTCTATTTACAATAGCAAAAACATGAAACCAACCATGTTGACCACTGAAGCTAGTCGGGATTTAAAAAAATGTGACACACATACACAATGGAATATTGTGCAGCCATAAAGAAGGACAAACATATGCACTTTGAAGCAATTGGATTGATTTAGAGTCTATCATACTCAGTGATCTATCACAGAAACAAAGAACCGAGTACCATATGTTCCCACTCATAAGTGGACCTTGAATAATTATAATACCATAAGAAAGGGATTGGCAGTAGTGGGAAACTGTGGGGAAGGAGTGGGATTGGCAGTTGAGGGAAACTGCTAGGGGTGGTAGGGGCATACCTCATCAACAAGGGTACCTGCATAATCAACGTTTGTATAACCCTGAATTGTACCCCACATCTTTATAATAAAAAAAAGAAAGAAATCAACATGTTTCAACCTATGAATTTGGTAGGGACACAAAAAAGCTGTTGATAACAGGGTATTTTTTTTTTTTTTGAGTTGGAGTCTCACTCTGTCGCCCAGACTGGAGTGCAGTGGCCGCTCCGGGCCACCGCAGCCTCGACCCGCTGGGTTCCGACGATCCTTCCATCTCAGCCTTCCAAGCTGCCAGAATTACAGGCATGTGCTACCATGCCCGGCTGATTTTTGGATTTATTGTAGAGATGAGGTCTCGCTGCCCAGGCAGGTCTCAAACCCGCGGGCTCAGGCAATCCACTCACCTCAGCCTCCCAAAGGTGCGGGATTACAGGCTGAGCCACCGAGCCCGGCTAGGGTATGGTTTTAAGAATAGAACCAAGATAAATTTGTTTATAAATGTAGATTTGAACTGTATGAGAAAGGATGGATCATAAAATTCTGTTAAAATGAAACAGAAAATTAAAACATCTATAATATTCATCTTAGGATGACTATTAGTTATTTGTGTTGATCACAGTATTTCCCTTTGCCTTCACAAAGTTTCATTTTTTAAGCTGGCTTCTTGAAAATGCTACCTTTGATAATGTACTGTCATTCTCCTCACAGTTAGCCTATGCTATTGACTTGGAAATGAAGAATATCTCAGTATCATGGCCATCTGGGAACAGTGTCTAGCTTGCTCTGAATCAGTTAATAACTTTAATTTAAAAATAACAATCTTAACTGTACTGCATAATAATAATCTGATGTCGTAACTAAGTTACAAGATGATGCTTTATCAGTGAAGTTGTGATAATGTTAAATGGGCTGAGAAGTCCCATTTGGTATAGGGGAAAAATGGGTATGCTTTTTATGATAATGTAATGTATTTAAGTGTAAAGAAAAGCTATTAATTCCATTCTCTGTGAACATTTTATAATCCTTTGATTAACCACTTTCCCCCCTTTTCCTTGTGCTTTTTCTTAGCTATTCTTGGCTGCCCTGTCATTTGCCTACATATGTAAGACAATTGGTGGAAGCACTATGAAAAGTTTCATCACTCAAATAGAAAAGAGATTTGATATATCCGCTACTCTTTCTGGTTTAATTGATGGAAGTTTTGAAATTGGTAACTTTTACAATTTTAATAACCAGACTTGCAGAATTTAAAACAGGAACTGTTCATACATACTTTATATCACTGGTTCTTAGCCAGGGATAAATTCGTACCTCTTGGGAAACATGGTACAATCTGAAGACATTTTTGGTTGTCATAACTGGGCAAAGGACAGGGAGGATGCTACCAGTACCTAGGCTAGAGTCCAACATTGCCGTTCAACATTCTACAATGCAGAGAAGGGACCTAACAACAAAGAATAATCCATCCCAAAATAGTGATAGTGAGAATGTTGAAAACCCGAGTCCTACACAAACTCATTGCTTGCAAACTCACACTGTTTAATGTGCTACCTCCTCTCTCTCAGGATGCCCCAGTGTGAAGAAAGCTTGTAAGAGGAATATGATTCTTATGGTTTGAGGAGGGAAGAACCACTTTAGAGCAACCTACATTTGACTTCTACTGTCCAAATGGCCACAGAATTCGAGTTTGTTTTTTTATTTACAACCTGAAGATATATATTGTTTTGTTACCTTATTTCAATTTGGATTTCTCTAGTAATAGTGAGGTTTTATACAATTATTGGAATTTTTTTCTTATTTTATGAATTGGTTGCTCCTGCCTCTGATAATTTTTCCTTTTACTTTAAAAAAATTATTTGGAGGGACACCAAACTTATGTGTATCATTCCAAGTTCTAATTTGTTCAGTTTTTAAATAATATTTTAAATATTATAATACTTTATTGTTTTCTTATTATTTTTAGTTTTCTAATATTGATTTTATGGATACAACCATTTCGTGTACTTTTAAACAACTGGATTTTTTTTTAAGGTTTCAACTTTTTTTTTTTTTTTAGTTTAATCCTTATCTAAGTGTTGCTTCTTGTGTTACTTTATCCCTTGAGTCATGATGATGTTTTACTTTCATGTTTTTGTTTCATTAGAGTTCAGTTAATTCTTGATTATTGTCTGTTCATTTTTGTACAAGAAGTTCCAGATGGATAAGAATTGGTAGTGACTTTGTTTTGAATACTATTCTTACATTTCTTTAATCTAAATAATTTCTACTCAACCTCAAATCTCAAGCGACCTCCCTCCAGGAAGCTTTCCTGAATCCCTAATTGATTTAAATTCCTCCTTTCTATAGTCTAATAACACCTCTCCCCATCTGTTTACTTTTATCACTATTAACTTTCTTGAGAACAGGGACATATATTATTCTATTTTTATATTTCTGGCCCTGAGCACCATGGGAGGTACATAATAGAAATTTAAAGAATGCTAGGAATAAATAAAGATATGAAAAACCACTTTTTTTCTCAGATTAGAATATTTTTTCTCCATTCCAAACAATTCGGTCAGTTCCAAATTCTTCAATAAAACTTTGCTTCACTAATATTGCCAAATAATTCAAGTGTGTTCTTTTGTATATAAAACCTAAGCTACATATTATAAGTACTATATGACTTTTTAATGAGTGGCTTATTGTGAGTTAACTTTTTCAATTAAATTATAAATTCTCTGAAAAATGAGACTATGACTTGGGGTCAATTTGCATTCATTCTAGGGCCTTTTAATTCAATTAGACAGAATTGGACTAAGCCTATAACATAATTTTGTTCTCTTTCTAGGAAATGTTTTTGTGATTGTATTTGTAAGTTATTTTGGATCCAAACTACACAGACCAAAGATAATTGGAATTGGTTGTTTCATTATGGGAGCTGGCAGTGTTTTGACTGCTTTACCACATTTCTTCATGGGATAGTAAGTGTTAAACAGCTCTGTGCCAGTAATAATTATTCACTAGTAAATTGGTAATAGAGTTTTATTTTTATTCTTTTAAATAGGCAATTATATTTTGAGAAAAGTATCCGAGGATGTAAAGAAATGGGGTATATTTTCTACATAATAATTTATTGATTTACTCATCATGACTTTCATAGACTTTGAAACAAAATTAACACTAAATCGCTAAATACAATTTACAGTTTCATATGAAAAAATAAGCTAAGACTTTTTAGCATAACATGTATACTTCGTGTTTTTGCCTTTAAGATTTTTATTGTATTCAATAAAATGCAGCATTCAGCCCACTGTGGTATAGGTTTTCCAATTACGATTTCACTGAAGCTGTTCTTCCTAAGATGCCTATGAGAAAAAACTTAAAATAGCAATTGACTAAATAAGATAGAAGCTTATTTTTCATGTAAAAGTTAATGTAGTCCCCGACTGATATTATGGTATTGCTTACTTATACTACTTGCTTTCATCATATTGTTTTGCCTTGCATGGCCTTGACCTCATGGTTCAAACTGTGGCAATGTATCTCCAGGGAATGAGATAGAAGAGAGGAAGTTATAAAATGTGCAAACAGGCTGAGGGCTAAGAAACATTTTTCAAGTGTAACACTGCTACTGACTTCACGTTGACTGGAAGACAGTTACATTTTACTCATAGATATAAAGATATTGGGAAAAAATAGATGTTATTACAGCTACCATATTCCTAGCTTTAAAAAATGCTGATTTCAATTACCATGGAAGAAAAAATAAATGATAGTAAGACAATGAGCAGAGACACCAATTACTTACTGATTACCAAGTCCAGTATTCACACATTTTGATCACTATATTAATTCTCTTGTTTTTCACATTTAATCTTTACAAGATTAAATTATAAGATTTCTTCTCACTGGTACTGCTCCTGCTTATTTTAGCATCTCTTGATTCATTTTCTATATTTTGTGGTCCCTTCATTACTCCCATCCTTTACTTCTGCTTCTGATACCATAATGTCATTGTTCCTTAATTCTTTCTTTAATTTCATATGCTTCATGATTTATATGACAAGGATGCCTTCTATACAACCATCACAGTTTTATCTTCCGTTGCTCCCCAAAACTGAGGGCCACATTCTAGGCCTGAAGTTCTCTAAAGGTGCCATAATATGTCATACATTTGTACCTAATGGTCCTACAGTCTTGAAAACTTTTCTTCCTTTGTCTAACTCTTAAACGTCTATCAATCTTCAAGATTAATTTCACACATCATTGTGAATTCTTCTCTGTTCTATGCTTCCACCTCCAGGCAAAATTGATCAGACTTTTTGTGTGTGACAACTCAGTATGTTGTATATTGTACTTATTTTTCCTTTCATCATATATGTTTATCTTAGAGAGTGTGAAATTCCCTAAGCACAAAAACTATGTATTAGTTCTAGTTCTGAATCTGAGCCTAAAATCTGACATACAGTAAACTGTCCTTAAAGCTCACAAGTTTCCCCAGTATTTTCAGTTATCAGTATATCCCTATTCTAGCTCTATCATTGTTGTTTCTATTAATTTCTGCCTCAAGTTGAAATGTATTAAAATCTTTTCAATAAGTTTCTGAAGAGTTAGGAATTAATGTGTGTGCATGGGTGTATGCATCCATGAAAAAAAAAAAAGCAAGCAAGCAGATTAACTATCTTTGAAGATAATCCAGAGGGATGAATATATACAGTTAGCAATTTTAATTTTAAAAGGTGAAACCAGGAGATATCATATCTTTACTGTAAAATAAGAACACCTAGGATTATGGCAAGGTGATAACTCACCTTGCTGAAGCATATTGAATATTCTTTCTTAGTGGACAGTTTCGTTTCACCTTTTCCCATTACCTTTCCTAAAATACAGCCTGGGAAACTGACAAAAAGTACTGGGGAATTTAAAGAAGAAAGTGGTGCAAATAAAAATAAGTTATCTGGATTTCTAGGAAACATGAAAATATTTTGTATATAAGCAAAATGTTAAATCCAGTGATGTTTTTATAGTTACAGATATTCTAAAGAAACCTTTATCAATTCATCAGGAAATTCAACATCAAGCTTATCCACCTGTTTAATTAATCAAGCTTTATCAATCAATAGAACATCACTTGATTCAGTAGAAAAAGGTAAGAATTAATTGTAACAGTAAAAAATAGCCTAAAATTTATAAATTCAATTATATCCTAAAATTATTGTAATGTTCATTAGCAAAGTTGATTTAAAACAAATAGAAAAAATATTTGACCCTTAACTAAATACAGAAACAATTATTATGCTAATACATACAGTTGATCCTTTAACAACATAGATTTGAACTGTGTGAGTTACTTATACATGGATTTTTTTTTCAACTGAATGCAGATAAAAAATACAGCATTTACAGAATGAGAAATTAACCTACACAGAGGGCCAATATTTTCTAGATGCTAGTTCTGCAGGGTCAATTGTAGGACTTACGTCGAATTTGGGTACATATAGGCAATTCTGCAACAAATGCCCCCGTATATAGAGGAATGATTGTATCATATATAAAGAACATTTAGAAGTATATAAAAAGAGAAAAATTTCAGTGAAAAATTGGAAAAGAACATATGCATTTAAAATAAAAATCAGGAAGTGGAAGAAATATTTGAATGATATAAGTGCTGTTTATGAAAAATGCAAATGATTATATCAATTAGACATTTTAAATCTATTATAACACAAATAATAAATTGTAAATATAAATTAAAACTAAATATTTTTATGTATTATATCAAAAGTATTAAAATGAAAAAGAAATAAGGTGGAAGAAAAAATATTTACATTTTATGTATTACTGGGAGAGTGTAAATTTGTAGCTCTTTCTGGAGATTAATTTTCACTATACATGAGGACCCCAAAATACCTGGAATTTTCTTTCTGGAGGGTGGGTTCTTTGTAGTACAGTCTTCCCTTGCTAGGTAAGTGCTCTAGGCCCCATCTGCATCAGTGTACCAGCTAGTGTTGTTGTGAGAAGCTGCGTTTGGCTTACATGATTTTTTTTTTTTTTTTTTTGAGATTCTTTCAACCATTTGCCCATTTCTTGATGGGTGATGTACCAGCACACCTGTCCACACCGAGCTGTATGTTCAGCAATTTTTGATCAAAAATGTCATGGCTCCTGTGCCCCACACTCCCTATTCACCCAATCTCACCCTGAAAGACTTTTTTTGTTTGTTTGTTTCTTTGGATTATAAAAGTCTTCAGAGGGAAACATTTTGCTGGTGTAAAAGAGGTAAGAGAAAAAGATGGCAGAAATACTAAAAAGCACAAAAATTGATAAGTTCAAAAATTGTTTAGAATAGTAGAAAAAGTGTCTCGATGTGCATATTGTATCAAACGGAGAGTACTTTGAAGGTGACTGAAGTTTAAACATGCAAGAATAAACACACAATATTTTCTAAATTCCAGGTCCTTTTGGGTCCCCCATCATAGTACATAAAAATATATACTTATCTTAATCTTAAGGATATAATCAGGAATGTGCACAAGAATTTGTTCACAATTATAACCATAGCATCCCTGTTTAAGATAAAAAAATTAGAAATGTTATTTTATAATTAAAAAATAAAAGAATGATTAAGTAAATTATTGAACTGTTATTCAACATGGCCACTATGCACTCATTAAAATTTGAAATAAAAGAAATCTTAACATGGAGAAATTGTTATAATATAGTATTAACTGTATAAGCAGTTTATAATATGAACTGGATATTTAAGTATATAATGTACATACTGAGTTTATGCATATTTTGTGTGCACTAAAATGTGGAAGATACATAACATTCGAAGTAATCTTTGTGCAGTGTGATTTCAGACAATTTTTACTTGTCTTTGTGTTTTTTGTATTTTCAGAATGCAAAATGAATACGGATAACTTATAAGTAGAAAAAGAACAAAAATATCAAATTAAATAATCAAAGGCTAAAGTAGTTGAATTTCTAATAGGAATTATACAATTAATGTTTAAAATAAAGCACTCTCTTGTCTACATAGGTTGTGGAAAGGAAGATGGATCACACATGTGGGTCTATGTCCTCATGGGAAATGTGCTTCGGGGCATAGGGGAAGCCCCCGTAGTACCATTGGGGGTTTCTTACATTGATGATTTTGCTAAAGAAGGACATTCGTCTTTGTATGTAGGTAAGGTACAGAATATATTACATTTCATGGTTAGTGTTTCTAGGTCTACCTTTGAAATCATAGTGTTACTAAGTTTATTCTTTTGTACATTAAAAATTATTTGGACAAGTATATTGTGTAATATTACTTTTAAAAGTATGTTGAATGAAAACATGTATTCTTGGCATCTAATAAAGTTGTTTCACAATATTTTCAGGTGGTTTGAGTGCAGTAGCAATGATTGGTTCAATCATTGGTTTTACACTGGGATCTCTGTTTGCTAAATTGTACGTGGATATTGGATATGTAGATTTGAGTAAGTATAATCAGAACAAGGTACCATGATAGTGTCCTTCAAGTGTAGAATGCTATTATCCAAATAACTGAATTCATTCTTTCAATATTTGTTTGTTTGTTTACTGTTTTTCAAAAGTTGCAAGTAGGAAATAAAGGGATTAAAAATCAGAATAAAAATAAAATGCAGCTCCTATTCATACCACATTTTTACAACTAAGAATAAATGGAGAAGATATTTTAAGAAGTTTGTTTTAGATTACTTGATTTACAATAGCCAAGATTAAAATGTCCCTCACCCAGAACTGCCTGCCAGTGAAGAAAACTTTACTTTTCACTTGATGCAGGTTTGATGTTGAAGTGCAGAACTTAGAATTTGCTTTGCTAAAGCCTTCTTGTAGCTGCTGTTTTGACTTATGACTGGAGTGGGTTGAGAAACTCCGTAGTGCACTTTGGTTATGCTCACTTTTTCCATCATTGTAGCAGAGGATTTGGAATTTAGAAACATTCAATAAATGTTTCTTGAACAAATGAATAAAGAAATGAACAGATAAATAGCATCAATGACCTTTCTCTTCACTCTCAGATCACACTTTCCTTATTAATTTACAGAAGAAGAGGCCATGTTATAAAAAATGCCTCAACTTCAGGGCTACTTCTTGCAAATATATCTGTACCATATCCATCTTTACCTTCTTTGTCCCAACTCAGTAGAAAAAGATTTCTCTCTTTAGCCAGTGTTAGTAGATTCAGCTGGCTTCAGATTTCTTCTTTCTGCCTCTTCCAAGATCTAATTTTATCAGTCTTTAGCTGATCCATTCTGCTTCTTCAACTTTTTCATCTCCACCCTTTCTTTTCCTCAGAAATCACACTCAAGTTTTTCTCATCTTTTTATATTTATACAATATTTTATACCACCACCAATTTTCTGGCTGATTTTCTGTTTTGCCATTTCTCTACAGAACCGAAATTTTAGATAAAAATCACCTAAATTAGATATTTCATCTCACCTCATATCCACTTTTCAATCCATTATAATCTGGCTTCTACCACCAATAACACAATATTTTCAGGTAGTTTGAGTGCAGTACCAATGATTGGTTCAATCATTGACTTTACACTGGGATCTCTGTTTGCTAAATTGTACGTGATTATTGGATATGTAACTCATTTGTTAATTCTAGTGGATACATTTCAACAATTTCAATAAATTTAATTTGATATTTCTAGTACTTTTTTTCATTTTAGATATTTTATAAGCATCGAGTTAAAAACCAACAAGTTAAAATCAACAAGTTAAAATCTACTGTACCTACAAATCTACTTTGTTTCCAGTATTCCCTCTTTTGATGAATATGTTTACCTTAATTCATTGATTAACCAAATTACTGTGCCTTGTAATCTCACACTTCATGGCATTTACACTTGTAAAACTTTTCTTTCTTTTTTATTTGCATAGTTCTTTTTTAATCAAATTTCATTTGATTATTTATCGAATAGCTAATCTGTGCATGTACAGTTCTAGGCTCTGCAATTATAGCAGCAAAGAATGTAAGCCAGTATCCTGACTTCAAGGAGCATACAATCAAATTGGGAGAAGATAGATAATTAAGGTTTTTTTTATTTTATATTTTTTTAATCAATATTTTTTATTTTGATATTGTGGGGTACAGTTTAGAGTTAGGTATACAAATATGCTTCATTCAGGCACCCTTGTTGATAAGGGGTGTTTCCCCGTTCCCAGATATTGACTACCGTTAATCCCACCTCCCTTCCCCTTCCTTCCCATAGTTTCCCACCACTGTCAGTCTTTCTTTTTTTTTTTAATAGTATTACGGTGGATGTTCAAGGTCCGCTATATGAGTAAAAACATGTGATACTCAGATCTTTGTTTCTGTGAGAGATCACTCAGTATTATTGACTCTAGTTTCATCCAGATTTCTGCAAAATTCATGATTCTGTTCTTTTTTCATGACTGCATAGTATTCCATCGTGTGTATGTACCACATTTTTTAAATCCAGTCCTCTTTTGATGGACGGCATGGTTGGTTCCAGGTTCTTGCTATTGTGAACAATGCTGTGATAAACATTAGTGTGCAGGTATCCTTTTGATAGAGTGATTTGAGTTCTTCAGGGTATATTTCCAGTAGGGGGATTGCGGGGTCATATGGAAGGTTGATATTTAGAGATTTTAGGAATCGCCACACTGCATAGTTCTTAAAGTCTCTTCCAAAATGCGGCTTCTGTTCAGGGAACCCTTTCTTTAAATTTCCATTAGCCTCAAATTAGGTCAACAGGAGTGAGGCTTTCTGATAGCCCTTGCACAACAAGGTGTAAATATTTGTGTATATCCCTTCCATCTTTGTTAGAACATGACAGAAATGTCTGTCTTAACATATAATAACTTATTGGTGTTTGTGAATAAACAAATCTGTTTTCTATCTCAAGACTTCAATAAAGCACTCCAAAGAGATCAAAGGATTCATTTCCTAAATGGAATACACATCATAGTAACCCAACATAGCCAGTAATTAGAATTTGCTAATATAAAACTAAAACAAGTACCTAATGTAATGCTTCTATTTTAGATGTGTGACTTAGAGCAGCTACACATTATTTACATCATTTCCACTAATTCACCTCCAGTTTAATCACTGTTTCTGTCACTGAATACAGAAACAGGTGGTGAAGGTCTTTAGGGCAACAGTTTTGTAACCTCTCTATTCAGAATTTATAATAGTACAAGGAGGGACTGCCCCCAGAAAACAAAATTTATTTATTAAAAATTGTGTATTAATTCTTACAAGTTTAAACTTCAGTCACCTTCAAAGTACTCTCCATCTGATGCAACACACCTATCAAGATGCTTTTTTCCACTACTCAAAACAGTTTTTGAACTTGTCAATTCTGATGCCTTTTAGTGTTTCAATCATTTTTTTGTCTTACCTCTTCCACATTGGCAAAATATTTCCTTCTGAAGAATTTTTTCATCCAAGGAAACAAAAAAACTTGCTCAGGGTGAGATCATGTGAATAGGGATGATGGGTCCAAGGGGTCATGCCATTTTTTTCTCAAAAACTGCTGAATCCTCAGTGCAGTGTAGGCAAATGTGCTTGTAAATCACCCATCATGAAATGGGCAAATGAGTTAAAAGAATCTCCAAAAAAAAATTCACTGAAGCCAAACGCGGTCTCTCACAACACGTTAACTGGTACACTGATGCAGATGGGTTCTTAGAACACTTACCTAGTTAGGGAAGCCTTCACTACAAGGGTCCTGCCCACCAAAAGATAATTCTGTTTTTGTGTGTGTGTGTGTCTCCACTTGTGCTTTAGAATTCATGGGGATTCTATTTCTACTATTGAATGTTGAGAACATTTTATATCTTCTTTTACTCAGTGATGAATAAAGAGTGAACTTATTATAAGCTCCAACGGCTAGAAAAACTAAAGAGATAACATTAGTAAGTAAAAAGTGTTAGATATGGGAAATTAGAGTGCGAGGTTCAACTGGAAAGAATTAGTGGTGGTGAACTGCACTTCTCACATAGCCAAAATTACATGTTTGTCTTAGCCCCAACCTGTTCTTGTTATGCAGGAATTTGAGCCAAGTATTGACAAGGTTTTCTGACCAGTTTTCCAAAAAATTTAAAAGTCAAAATTTTTATGTAGAACCTTTAAGATAGTATGTGAGCTAAGGAAAACACTTTGGCATGCCATATTTAGCTCGTTAATGCTTTTAATTCCTATGTATAGGCCAGTGAAAGAACAGGAAAAAAATTACATTTCTGAGAGGTGATGAATAAATATTTAGCATGTAGGTGGAGTTCTTAATTTAACCAGTTATGTCCTGAAGTATATCTGAGTTGTTGATAATGAAACATTATACTCATGTAAATCCATTTTAAACCCAGATCTTTGTGTGCTTACTTTTGTAACCCAAACCTTATTTTGAAATTATCAAACTATCCTTTGCTGGCATTAAATTTTTTAGCTTTAAATCTTTTACCTTCTTTTTGCTTTAAATTGTTGTATAATGACTTCCTTATTTCTTGAGTCATATCAGAGTCTTTCTTATAGCCATCTTGCACTTACAAAAAAACTGCATTTTCAAGATGAGATAAAAAGGTATTTTGCTGAAAGTATATGGTTTTCATGCCTGCTGGCATAACTACAGTGATAGCCTCATGACTGCCTACCCTTCCTTCCTTCCTTCCTTCCTTCCTTCCTTCCTTCCTTCCTTCCTTCCTTCCTTCCTTCCTTCCTTCCTTCTTTCCTTCCTTCCTTCTTTCCTTCTTTCTTCTTTCTTTCCATTAATCCTTATGCTTATGCTGGATTTATTTATTTTGAAATGGCAGGCAGTTGTAGACATCAATCTATTGTACATTTACTGCAATTCGACTTTTTTCTTGTAATGTCATGACTTCTTGCTGCTTCTTGGAACACCCTCTATATTGTGGGCACTGAAACTAAAGTAAGCTATGCAAGAGAATTTGTACCATATATATAAACATTTTTAAAGAAATGAGAAACCTAAATGTTAAAAAGGAATTATGATTGATATGTTTCTGTAAGGATACACTGAGGGCATCTCCCTCTCTTGTCTTCCCTTCCATCTCCTTCACCTTGTCTACCTCTGCACCCTTGAGAAAGCAAGACTAAACTCTCTTCTTTCTCTTCTCCTCAGTCCATTCAAGATAGGAAGAAGAAGACCTTTGAAATAATTCACTTCCACTTAATAAATAGTTAATTTATTTTCTCCTGCTTGTGATTTCTTAAAACCTTTTTCTATTTTCTAGCATACTTTGTAGTAAGAATATAAATATATATTTATACTTACATTATAATTATATAATATAAACTATATGTTAATCAACTGTTTATATTATCAGTAAGAACTCTGGTCAACAGTAGTTTATGAGTAGTTAAACTTCCGGAGAATCAAAAGTTATATGAATATTTTCAACTATGTGGGTGGTTGGCACCCCTAACCTCCACACTATTAAAATTATACAATACAGTATTATGAACTTTAGGCACAATGTTTTACAGCAGATTTCTAGACCTTATTCATCTTGCAAAACTGGGACTCAGCATAACGTCCTCAGAGTTTGCTTATGTTATCGCATTTTGCAGAATTTTTCTTGTTTTTAAAGTTAAATAGTATCCCTTGTTTGTATAAAACACATTTTCTTTATCCATTCATCCCTCAGTGCTCATTAGGTTATTTTAACATCTAGCCAGATGTGAATAGTGCTGCAATGAACATGCAAGTGCAAATATCTCTTCACTATCATGATTTTAATTATTATTATTTTTTAAATTTTAAATATGTGGGATACAACTCAGGGTTAAGCATACAAATGTTCATTATGCAAGTACCTTTGTTGATAAGGTGTGCCCCTCCATCCCCTGGCAGTTTCCCTCAACTCCCAATTCCACCCCTCGCCCTGCCCTAGCAGTTTCCCACTACTGCCAATCCTTTTCTGATAGTATTATGATAATTGTTCAAGGTTCACTTATGAGTGAGAACATATGCTACTCTGTTCTTTGTTTCTGTAATAGATCACTGAGTATGATAGACTCTAAATCCATCCAAGTTGCTGCGATGTCCATATGTTTGTCCTTCTTTATTCCATATACATGTATTCCATTGTGTACATGTACCACATTTAAAAAAATCCAGTCCAGCTTCTGTGGGCAGCATGGTTGGTTCCATGTTTTTGTTACTGTAAATAGAGCTCCAACAAACATGCATGTGCAGGTATCTTTTTGGTAGAATGACTTGAGTTCCTTCGGGTATATTCCCAATAGGGAGATTGCTGGGTCATATGGAAGCATACCATAAGAGATAAGATAAGCAAGTGGGACCTCATCAAACTGACAAGCTTTTGCAAAGCAAAATAAACCACCAAGAGAGTGAGGGGACAGTTCACAGAATGGGAAAAAATATTTGCCAACTGTACATCTGATAAAGGCCTAACATCTGGAATTCAAACATGCTGAAAGGAAAAACAAAACAAAACAACAAAACAGCCCTATTGAAAAATAGGTAAAAGACATGAGTAGACACTTGTCAAAAGAAGATATATGGACAGCCAACAGACAAGTGAAAAGATGCTCAGCCTTTCTAATCATCAGAGAAATGCAGATCAAAACCACACTGAGATACCACCTAACCCCAGTAAGAATTGCCATCAATAATAAAACAAACAACAGATGGTAAGGATGCAGAGAAAAAGGAACACTTCTACACTGCTGGTGGCAATGCAAACTAGTGCAACCTCTTAGGAAGACAGTGAGGCTATTTAAAAAAGAACTAGAAATTGACCTTCCATATGACCCAGCAATTATTTTGGATATATACCTAGAAGAGGGATTGTTGGGTCAGATGGTAGTTCTGTATTTAAGTTTTTGAGGAAACTTCATACTTTTTTTGACAGTGGCTGCACAATTTTATATTCCACCAAGTGTTCAAATATCTCTACACTTTTTTTTTCTTCTTCTTCTTCTTTTTTTTTTTTAACTTAGCAGCCACCTTAAGGTAATAGCTCATTGTGCTTTTGATTAGCATTTCCCTGATAATGAGTGATGGTGAATATCTCTTTCTGTACCTGTTATTCAT
This sequence comes from Carlito syrichta, assembly GCF_000164805.1. Lineage (NCBI taxonomy): Eukaryota > Metazoa > Chordata > Mammalia > Primates > Tarsiidae > Carlito > Carlito syrichta. The sequence goes on along the minus strand of NW_007246108.1, from coordinate 98,606 downwards.
TGGTGTGTCTTCTTTGGAGAAATGTCTATCAAGGTCTTTAGTCTTTTTAATCAGGTTATTATTATTATTATTATTTGCTGTTGAGTTTTTTGTGGGAGTTACTTGCACATTTCAGAAATTATCTTATTATTACCCATATGGCTTGCAAACATTTTCTTTTTTTTCTGTGTGTTGCCATTCCATTCTATTGATTGTTTCCTTTTCTTGTTTCCACCCTATTGACTGTACAGAAAATTTTAAGTTAAGTTAGATGTTTATGTTTTTGGTGTTATATCCATGAAATTATTGTCAATACCAATATCATGAAAATTTTTCTTTGTGTTTTCTTCAAGAAATTTTGCACTTTGAAGTCTTAATTTTTGTCTTTAATCCATTCTTTTCCTTTTCTAATGAGGTATAAATTTAGGGTTCAACTTCTTTCTTCTGCATGTGAATACCCAAATATCTTAACACTATTTGTTTTAGAGATAATCCTTTCAACTCTCATCAAAAATCAGTTAACTGTGTAGGCACACATTTATCTGGGCTATCTATTATGTTCCATCGGTCTATAATGTCTGTCTTTTTTTGACATTACCATATTGTTTTATTTACTGTAGCTTTGAAATATATTTCATAATTACAAAGTGTGAGGCATTCAGCTGTTTTTTTCAAGGTTGTTTTGGCAATTTGAGCTCCTTTTTCCATTCCATATGAATTATAGGACTGTTTCTTAGATTTTTATATAAAAGTCTGAGATTTTGATAGGTTTTGTTTTGAATGTGCAGATATATTTGGGTAGTGTGGACATTAATAATGCCTTCAATCCATGAACACAAAATGTCTTCCCAATTGCTTGTATCTTCCTTAGTTTTATAATCAATTTTTGAAATTTTAATTGTACAAGTTTTTCACCTACTTTGTTAAATTTATTCTTAAGTGTTTTATTTATTTATTATTGTAAATGGAATTGTTTTTCCTAATTTTCTTTCCAGAGGGTTGTCAGCCTAAATAAATATAACTTTCTTATGATAATCTTGTATCCCGCAAATTTACTGAATTTGTTTATACAGTTAAAACTGATTTGTTTTTGGTGTGTGAATTTTTCAGGGTTTTGTGTATATAATGTCATGTTATCTGTGAATAGAGACAATTTTACTTCTTCCTAACTTGGATGCCTTTAATTTATTTTTCTAACTTAATTGGTCTGGCCAAGACTTACTGTATTATGCTGACTAGAAGGGATGAGAACGAGCATCCTTCCTTTGTTCCTTAAAGTTTTCAGTACTTTATCCTTGAATCTGCTGTTAGCTGTGGGCTTCTCATGTATAACCTTCATTATGCTGAGGCAATTTTCCTCTCTTCTTAACTTGTTGAAAGTTTTTGTCATGAAAGGGTGTTGAATTTTACTGAGTATTATTTTCTGTTGTTGATTTTTAGTTTTATTCCATTGTAATTGGAAAAGATAATTTGTATGATTTTAGTCTTAAGCTTGTTAAGACTCGTTTTGTGGCCTAACATATAGTCTATCTTAAAAAATATTCAGTTTCTGCTTGAGAAAAATATATATTCTGCTGTTGTTGAATAAAGTGTCCAATTGGCCTATAGTGTTGTTGAAGTCCTCTATTTCCTCAATAGTATGTTGTCTTATTCATAACTGAATAGTGTTACCTTATTCATAGCTGAAAATGAGATATTAAGTTCTTTTATTATTACAATCCGCCCATTATGGAGGGCCAGTGTACAACACCATTTTTTTCATTATGGATATTTATTTAACAGCGACAGTAAAATATTACATTTTTTCTTAACCATGTCTCTTTATTGTAACTGAAAATGCTTCAATTATTATTTTTTAGAATCTTTTAATCACAGATCCTTTGCTAAGGGGACTAGTCTAGTATTTGTCTCTTGTGATCAATTAAGTTCTCACAAAGTTGGTGAATCCCTAATTTTATGTGCTTTCTGCTCATTTTTATGAATGCATCTAAAAAATGTATAAAGGGTTCCTAATTTATGGAAAGCAAAATATTACTATATCTCTAATTAGTAATAAAATTATAATTTTATAGCAATATAACATAGAATATTTTAACAGTTTTTCCATATTTATCTAAAACTCCTTTAAATAAGATTGTTTTCTTTTTTTTAATTATAAAGATGTGGGGTACAATTCAGGGTTAGGTATACAAATGTTTGTTATGCAAGTACCCTTGTTGATGAGGTGTGCCCCTCCTTCCCCTAGCAGTTTCCCTCAACTGTCACTCCCATCCCCCTCCCCTGAAAGTTTTCCACTACTGCCAATCCCTTTCTTATAGTATTATAATTGTTCAAGGTCTACTTATGAATGACAACATATGGTACTCAGCTAATTTTTTCTGTGATAGATCACTGAGGATGATTGACTCTAAATCCATCCAAGTTGTTGCAAAGTCCATAGGTTTGTCTTTCTTTATGGCTGCATAATAATCCATTGTGTATATGAACCAAAGGGAAAAATATAGAGGAATTCAATATGGTTGTCTCTTGGCATTTGTGAGGTATTAATTTACACAACACCATTTTATAGAAGGAAATTGAACATTTGTGAATTTTGATATCTGTTGGTGATCTTGAAATTAATACCTCACAGATGCCAAGAGACAACTGTATTGAATTCCTATATATTTTTCCCTTTGGTTCTTTCAATGTTTGCTTTATATATTTAGGTTTTCTGAAGTTGAGTGCATATATACTTTTAATTGTTATCTTCCTGGTTAATTAACTTTTAAAAATTATTTTACAATGTTCTTTGCTGCCTCTTAAGACAGTTTTTTACTTAAAATTTAATTAGTCTGGATATGTATGACCACCCTTCTTTTTGTTGAAATTTGCATTTAAAGTCTTTCATGTGTGTCCTTAAATCTAAAATGAGTCTCTTACAGCCAGCGTATAGTCTATCTTGTTTTATTCACTCAGTCTTTCTATGTCTTTTGGTTAGAAAGTTTAATAAATTTACATTTAGAGACATTATTGAGAGGGGAGAAGTAACTATTTCAATTTTTGTTAATTGTTTTGTATTTGTCTTGTAGTGTTTTTGTCCTTCTTTTTCTCTCTTGCTATTTTCTTTGTGATTTGTTGATTTTTATGTATGGATATGCTTTGTTTTTATTTTTTGTGTACTTTTTATAAATTTTTATTGCACCTGCTAAGAGACATATAATACATATGTTAAGATATAATTATTTTAACTATTTGGTCTTTTAATTTTTGTACTCTAATTAAAATAATTTGCCCATCACTAATCAGACAGAGAGAAATCTCGTATTCTGTATTTTTCTGTTTTTATCTTTACCAGTGAGTTTTCTGCCATCATATTGCTATTTAGCCTTCTTTTGTTTCAAATTGAAGAATTTCTTTTAGTTTTACTTATAAGGAGGATCTAGAGGTGAGGAACTCCCCTAGCTTTTGTTTTTTTGAAAAAGTTTTTCTGTCTCCATTTTTGAAGGACAGTTTTTATGGTATAGTAATTTTAGTTGTCACGTTTTTTCCTTTCTTTTTTATTGCACTTTGAATTGGCATCCCACTTTCTCCTGACCTACAAGATTTCTACTGAGAAAAGCACTGATAGTTTTATGGATATTTTCTTAAGCATGCCAGCTTGATTTTCTCTTCTTGATTTAAAAAATCTTTTTCTCTGTGTTTTGGCAACTTGATTATACTGTATCTTGGTATAGATTTATTTTTGTTCATTGTATTTGGATTCCTTCAGTCTTCCAGAATTTGAATACCCATTTCTGATCCAAGATTTTGGAAGTTTCAGCTACTAATTATTTAATCCTTTTCTCTACTTGATTTTTCTCTTTCTTTTTATTGTGAAGATCTCATTACATATTTGTCCTCTTGATGGAGTCCTAAAGGTTCTTTAAGCTTTCTCCATTAAAAACAAAAGTTTTCTTTCTTCCTCTGACTGAGCAATTTCAAATATCTACCAAATCTTTCTCTCTCCATGGAGATGCTGGAAGCTAGATTTTTTGTTTTGACTTTCTTTCTGATTTTGCCTGCTCACTCTGCACTAAGGTAGAGGGCAGGATCTGTGATGAGTGCCTACATGCTAGTTCAAACTGCCATCTATGTTCTCTGTAGCCTCCCAAGGTCTAGCATATGCTAGGTGTTTTTAGCACTTCAAGATAGGGTAGATAGAAGCCTTTTCCTTGGGTAGCACCTAGAAATGTTGAAATGTTAGATGTGTAGTCCAACTTTTCTCTCCCTAGAGATAAGAAGGAATTTTTGTTTGTTTTTATTTGTTTGCTTGTTTTGTTTTTTCCTCACACATTCACTCTGTATTGAGAAGGGAAATTGTTGTGACAAGTGCCCACACATGAGTTCAAACTACAAATTCTTACCAGTTGTGTAGTACTATACCAAAAAAAGGATTACGACAAGAGGATGTCTCCAATTGTCTTACTGATTCAGTGTAGCTGGTTTTGCATTCGCCTGGAGTAACTAGAGACTCTCAACTAGTTTCTAGATTATTCAGACATGAAACAGATCTATATATTACTTTTGAATCAGTGTATTCTTTTTTAAAAAGTGTTTTGGTTCCTATTGCAATTTTGCTGATATCTTGTGTTTACTTAATTACTTAGAATGCTTATTTTATACCTACTGAAATAGCTTATTTACACTTGAGATATAACATTATATACAGCCGGCTCGGTGGCTCAGCCTGTAATCCCGTGCCTTTGGGAGGCTGAGGTGAGTGGACTGCCTGAGCCCGCGGGTTGGAGACCCTCCTGGGCAGCAAGACCTCATCTCTACAATAAATCAAAAAATCAGCCGGGCGTGGTAGCGCATGCCTGTAATTCCAGCTACTCAGAAGGCTGAGGTGGAAGGATCGCCGGAACCCAGCAGATTGAGGCTGCGGTGGCCGGGAGCGGCCACTGCACTCCGGTCTGGGCGACAGAATGAGACTCCAACTAAAAAAAAAAAATAAAAGATAACATTATATTCAGATGGTACCCAAAAAATGTATACAAGTTTTAAGAAAGAAAAAAAAAACTATTAAAATTGTAATACTCACTAGGATGAATGCGAGTCACGTTTGACTTACGCAATTACGAGAAGGGCTCAAAGTGGTTACCATTACCATCTAGACACTTTTGATTATGGCAAACATCTCTTAACAACTCTTAAAATGTGTATACATTTTTTGGCACCACCAGAATTACTCTTTGTTTGGAGGTCCAAACTTCACTTGCATGCAGCCTACTTGTAAAGTTAATCCTTACTTGTGCCCGACATCTCTATAATAAAATAAAATAAAAAATTTATATCAGATGTTTGCATTATTTCTAACATTGAGTCCAATATTTTTTGGTTACTTTTAAGTTCAGATTTTTCTTATGTGTATTATTTTCATCCTCTGTGTTGTCAAGAGAGTTGAGAATTCTGGTTTCTGGTGGTGAGTTCCTTTATAAACTCTGAGGGTTTCTAGCAAACTGCTAAAATTCCATTGATGGTGCTTTTTTTACTCCATCAGATGGTGCTAGTAGACATTTTCAAAAAAAGTGGGGATAAATGTTTCTTTCATGAACAATTCTTACATGGTTTGCAGACCTAAATAGTCAACGATGACAGTCATCTAGATGTGTAGTGAGAAAAGCTACCAGGTTCACACACTTCAGGCAATGACAACAGTGTCATCACTGAATTCTGGACAATGGCATTGAAGATGTTTTCAAATGTTAGATTTATTCTGGTTTCAGAGATAACAAAATTAGAAAAGAATAAAATAGTCTTTGAATTAATGAAATATGGATTACTTTCTTCATCTATGAAAAACAACAATTATTATCATTATTTGCCAGAAGTTTTTGTATTTCAAATAGATTTTTGACTGGTTTCTTCTAATTATTTATTCTAGGCACAATTAGAATAACTCCTAATGACTCTCGTTGGGTTGGTGCTTGGTGGCTTGGTTTCCTATTGTGTGGACTGCTATCCTTTATTTCTTCCATACCATTCTTTTTTTTACCATCAAATATCAATAAACCACAGAAAGAAAGGGAAACTTCAATATCATCACATGTATTCAAAACCAATGAAGAAAGGAATACAACAGAAAATTTGACCAGCCATGGAAAAAATGATACTGAAAATGTGACTGGTATGTATTTTACATTCTTTGTCAACTTGGAATTGTTAATATCAATGAAAGAGAGGAGTGGATATTCCAATTTAAAGAAGTCATTCTCAAATCATCTGAACTTAGCTTACTTTCACTAAATTTAGCTAAATGATTTATCTAAAATTACTACTAAAGTTAACATTTTTTTTTTTTTTTAGCACATAAATTGAAGAGAAGTTTGTTTTCTGTAGCAGGGAGAGACCAACCAAAGACTAAAAATCTCTGTTCCTTATAAGTCAGAATCTACATTTATTTCAATATTGTATGGTGTCATTTATGAGGGTTAAAGAAATTATAATATTTTATTCATTATTTATTCCACAAATGGTACCAGGCACCAAACTATGCCCTACTGATAGAGTATTGCCTCTCTTTTTCAAGAACCTGGTGGTGATAGTGGGAAGTATATTGACAGTTGCAGTAAAATGTCTTAAGTACTATGGTAAGGTTAAACTTAACTATGCTCAGATGGACAGATGAAATAATTGGAAGGAAGTCAGGCAAGGTTTCTCTCTAGGCAATTAGAGTTATATTATTTTTCTTGGCGATTATATTAGAGATGTCATATCTAAATATTCAAAAATGAAGTGGAAGCAACAGTAGTAGTTAAGATAATTAAAGTTAGTAATGTGAATTAGGGCCCTTCATCATGTGATAGTGCCTTATCCTTAGAGTATAATGTAAGCATTAGGGGTAAATGAAGAACCACTGAGAAACAATAATCTGGAGAATGATCTCCTAGCAGCCAGAGCATTGTAAAACTGTGAGCTGTTGAAAACAGTTTTCAGATTGGGGAAAAATGGGAAAATAGTAAAAGCCAAAGCAGTGCAACACACAGATCCTTGGCAATATATTCAAGTTTTTATTGAAGCAAGTTTAAAAATTCTTTGTTATAGCCCAAGTTCTTCCACTCATCAGGTCTTTCATTCGACCATTTTATTGTTATTTTTGCCTCTCCATCACACTAATTTAAGAGCAATGGTATGCTGGAACCCTTTGTTTTGGCTCATAAAAGGGGACTGTTAAATATTAGCTAAAGTGATCGTTGAAAATAATCCAGGTCAGGGTAATTTACCATCATTTATTACCATGGAAATTGGGAAATACTACAAATCTGAGCATTCCCCCCAATAATCATTTATTAAATATTTATCAACATCCCACTGAGTTAAAAGTTTTTGAAATTTAACATGCATGCTAGAAATAGCACGTCAAGAAATTGCTATTTGTATATACTGTTTCTACCCCTCCAAAACAAATATATAAAAATTAGTGGATTTTCTAAAGCTAGAAGGACCAATGTTGACTGTGAACTCAAAAAGAAGAGAGAGGATAATGAAGCTGCAAAAAATAGGACAATTGTAAACATATTCATCAACTGTTTTGGTAGGGCAGTTACCTGAGTAGCAAAAGAGATCTTACTTATGTGACTATTAGGAATTGATAAAATAAAAATAAAATCAGAAAAAATATTGGATCTATTATATATGTTTTGAGTAGAACTAAGACTCTTTGGTTAGAAAAAAGATGGAAGATTTCAATTCATTACAAAAACAATATGTAAACAATAAAAACTGTTCAGAGGCTGAGGTGAGTGGATTGCCTGAGCCTGCGGGTTCGAGACCCACCTGGGCAACTTGGTGAGACCTCATCTCTACAATAAATAAAAAAAAATTAGCCGGGCGTGGTAGCGCGCACCTGTAGTTCCAGCTACTTGGAAGGCTCAGGCGGAAGGAAAGCCAGAGCCCAGCAGGTGGAAGCTGCGGTGGCCGAGAGCGGCCACTGCACTCCAGTTTGGGTGACAGAGTGAGACTCCAATTCAAAAAAACAAAAACAAACAAACAACAAAAAAAACTGTTCAAAAGTGAAGAAAATTGCTTTTGAGATATTAGGCTTAATATAAGTTGAGTTATTGATCCACTTATTATGAATATATAGTGAATCTTGATTGTGTAGAAGTTAAAAGTAGATGATATCTAAGATTTCATCCAACGCAAAAATTCAATAATTTGTTGTATCTGAATGCTCCACTTATTTAACCAAAGTCACAACTAACTTAGACTGTCTAATAAGTTAGTGGTGGTTCTTAACTGGTGAGTCCTATGGAGAGATTTGACACTTTGGTCTAACTCTTAAATGTTTTTGTTTCTGTTGTGAATTTCCTTACCTGTTCTTTTTTCTTTTCTGTGACATATCCTTAACTCTCCTCTCTTTTTCTTATAAACAGATGAAGCTCTTAGTTACTGGTAGATAATACTTAGTCCTGACCAAAAATAATAAAATAAAAATCTTTAGAGAGCTATACAGATCAAGATATTTTATTATTTATCATATTATTTCTCAATAATTATTTCTGTTTTGTTGAACTCTAATGTCTTCTATTGTTATTCTAAGTAGTTCCTTTCACTTTTAACTTGCGTTATGGTTGGTTGATCTGGTGATGACAGATCAGATAATTTCTGCCACGGAAAGAAGTTAGGACTTTGTTGTCATACTTGTTTATAGTCATAAGCTGTACTAGTATAGCCATTAATGTCACTTGAGATACAGCATCATTATCCCCTGTCTCTTCTTGCAATTTAAAACAGGTGATTTATAATATTACTAGATAGACTGAGGCAGTATTTTGCTGTAGAATGAATATATACCAAGAACTCAAGGGGTCTGAGTTTTTATACAAAATAAATCTTAAAAATTTATAAACTCGAGTGTTCTTATTTCTATGAGTTTTCAATTATACTATCTTTAATATAAATTTATATTCAATAATTGCATTATTAGTATAATTACACTATTAATAAATAAAAAACATGATTTCTTAATCATTTTTGTTTCTTGAACACTTAGCATATTTTCAAAACTTAGAAATTGAAAACCAAATATTTGTTGAATGAATTAATAAGTAAATTAATATGTATGCAATAATATGGCAAAGTGCCAAGGATAACCAAATACCGAGTGAACAGAGCAAGTTACAAAACAACATTATTTATGATCCTATTTGGAGGTAAAATAAACAAATCAAACAAATATTAAATACATATAAAACATAGAAGGAGAATTGTTTAAGTTTGACAGAATTCCAGAGAACTCTCTGTGTTATGTATGTATGTAATTTTATATCTTATATAATTTATAGGATTCAGATATTAATATATATCTTTGTTGGATTATAACATTTTATTTATTTTTTTAGGGTTTTTCCAGTCTTTGAAAAGCATCCTTACCAATGCCCCATATGTCATGCTTTTGTTTTCGACATTGGTACACTTCAGCAGCTTTATTGGTAGTTTTACTTATATCTTCAAATACTTACAACAACAATATAATCAGTCAGCATCTCAGATTAACTTTTTGTTGGGTAAGACATATTTTTTTACCCATTTCCTTGATAAGTAAAGTACTACTGAATTGCTGTTTTCTGAGTGACATTTACTGTGAAGTGATTTCATAGTTTAGTAAATATAATTCTATTTTATTCTCTCAAACTTAATTAAATTTGTCAAATTTGTGATGTCATTATTATCTGCATATGAAGTTACACCTCATGTTACATGAGTTCCCAAAGAAAAACTTGATGTGGAATGAATGGAACATTTAGATGTATCTGCATAATTGAATCTAATTAATTTAGTGCTTATATCCACAGACAAATTATTTTGTAATATAAATATTATAATGCATGGATTTTAATATTGGAACTTAGTTACCTACAAAAAGATAATAATACCAATGTTTCCAAAATGAGAATCATTTAAAATACATCATCAAAATATACACAATTCAAAACAAATATTTTATTTTAGAGAGTATGTTTTGCCTCAATATTTTTTTCATAAATGGTTTTCTTATATCATTCTTCCCACAACTTCAGTTTGTAGAAACATTGTAAAAACTCAATAAACTTTTGATGAATTAGACAGTTTATTCAAGTGGTATTTGACTATGTCATAAGTATATAAGAAAACAATGTTTGGGAAATGCATGCACTTAAGCACTGGACCAGGTGGCTGCTGTATGTTCTCCTTGTTGAACTTAAGATAACAGTTTAAACTTTGAGGATCTAATGTTTGGCTCCTAATAACCTGACCTGAATTTTTGTTAGAGGCATCTTCATGTTCAATAACTCATATGGGACAATGAAATGGAAAAGTTATAAGATGGATTAACCATTTTTAATACTGTATGTAGATTTGCTCACCATCTTAGTGTATATGTGTGTTTTGATAAATAATGAAAAGATATTAATTCAAGTATTCAATTCTAAAACCCTTGGAAATTCAGCAGTGAGTTACTGAGGATAGACATTCTATCTTAAGAGATGTAAAAGATTTGAAAGGATAGGATCTTAGTTTCACAGCCAAAAAGATGATATTTTGCTGTTGTTTTCAGAAAACAAAAATGAAGTGCTTCATAGAAACTGTCTGTTCAGACCCACAGATATGCTTAGCTACTACCTTTTGCTACTGGGGAAATCAAACCCTCAACATTGTCAGGAAGAAATTACTTTTGACTCTCTCATATGCTACATTAGCCCCCTTCCTCCATCTTGGCCTGTCACCTTTCTATTTAAGAAGTAATACGATTGGATAAATTTAGCATATACAATGTGTTTAGTATATAAAGACATATTAGGAAAACCATATGTTTATATAATTAAAATGTTTTTTCCTTTATTTCTAGGAATCTTAGCTTTACCTACTATTGCCACTGGACTGTTTTTAGGAGGATATATCATTAAGAAATTCAAGTTGACTTTAGTTGGAACTGCCAAATTCGCGCTTTATTCTTCTGTAATGTCCTGGTTCTTTCAACTAATATATTTTGCTCTAGTCTGTGAAAGCAAACCAGTCGCTGGCCTAACTTTGACCTATGATAGGTTTGTATATATCACTATTTCAATTGCAGAATGTGGTAATTGTCTAATTAAAACTTTCTGAGGCGGTAATATAGGACAAAATAATTTTAACTAAACCATCTTTTAATTGAGAGAAATTTCATTTTTCAAATTCTTAAAATGTCCATTTTCAAAGAGTTTTTCTTTCTTGTTTGAAGAAAAGCAACATAGCTTGTAATAATAATAACTATCATCTAAAGGGTCCTTACAATGAGTGGTAATCCCATTTTACAGATGAAAAAAGTCAGACTTAGAGAAATACATGGATTATACAGCTATAGAAATATTAAAATTCTGACTCAATTTGGGATTGTGACTCCAAAACTCTTAGTCTTAACCACTACAATCTTGGATAGATCATAATAGTAACACAAATGACTTTCTTCAAAAGTAACTGAATATACTTTATCTATAGTTCATTCTGACATTTAATAAAAATATTTATAAAACAATACTTTTTTATAATACACTGATTTCTCATTTCTTCAAGTTAACATTTTTTTCTTCTGGTATTGTCTTCATGGAAGAAGAATTAGGAAATATCCTATGTATATTCACATGTTAAACCCTGGAGAATCTTTGCTTTTCCATTATTATCATGTTGTGAAGTACTATTAGGACTATAGTCTATACCCCAAATCAACGGCAAGATTCCTGTGAAGATTTCTAATCATATCCTGAAGACAGCCAATAATTTAATCTTAGGAAGGTTCACATTCCAGCAACAAGCAAAGTTCTTCAGATCACAGTTCAGTAACCTTGTTCTTTAGTGCTGCTTCCTGTTGCCTTTGAGTTTTCAAACTCTGGATCCTATAAGGTGTTTATTTGAACATGACAAATCTTTCTGCATTTCCTTATGCAAATACCATCTTATTTTTGGAGGCTTGCCAAGCTAATCTTGAGTTGTTTCCCTACATGCTTCTAATCCTAAACATTTGTTAAACTTTTCTATCCATCTACCCACTCTAGCAAACCAGAACACATTGTACCTAGAACACTGAATTTTAGAAGTAAAAGAACTTTAGAGATCATATAGCCCAAACCTTGTATATACTTTCCTTTATTACTTGAGATTCAGAGAAACTGTAACTTGCTTGAAGTTATAACATGACTCCAGATTCATCTTCTATCACACCACAGTTCCAAAGGCTTCCTTGTTGACAGGGTATGGTTTAACCTAAAGCCAATTTCCCAAAAGGAAGTATAGTACCTGTACCATCTACTCAAAAGATGGCAACAGAGTTCTATGGGATTTGTTTCATTTAATAAAATTTTCCTGAGTGTCATCTTAAAGGTAAACAGTTGTAGGAGACACCAATCTCTTCATAGAATTCATAATCTAAAGATAGCAAATAATAGAATCAAGGTATTCAGCATTTTAAAAACTCTAGCCCCTGGGATAATTTCTTTTCATTGTTACTGTTGTTCTTCTTCTTCTTCTTCTTCTTTTTTTTTTTTTTTTTTGAGTAGGAGTTTTGCTCTGTTACCCAGGCTGGAGTACAATGATAAGCTGACTGCTACCACAACCTCGACCTGCTAGACTCAGGCCATCCTTTTGCCTCAGCCTTCCAAGTAGTTGGAAATACAGGTGTGTGCCATCATGCCTGGCTAATTTTTGATTTTTATTGCAGAGATCAGATCGTGCCAAGTTGCCCAGGATGCTCTCAAACCTCTGGGCTAAGGCAATCCTCTCACCTCGGCCTCCCAATATACTGGGATTACAGGCATAAGCCACCATGCCCAGCAATACATTTTTAAAGTATGAATTGTTGCAGAGCTTCCAGAATGTGTCTTGAGTATCTCTTGGGGTCCCTGAGACTCTATCAAAGGGGTCCACAAATTCAAAACTATTTTTATCATAATATTAGGGCATTATTTGTCCTTTTAAAATTCTCATTATCCTATGAGGGTATAGTGATATATTTTAAGACTATGATGTATGTGATGACATCATCAGTCTGATGGCTGATGATATGTGTACATACATATTTTGTGTACTAAAAATGTCTTAGTTTTAATTTCTAATAGTATGCTAGCAAGTATCGCTCACATAAACAAACAAACAAACAAACAAAATCTTCCAGGTTTCAATACTTTTTCAGAGTGCAGATGACTCCTTAGAACAAAAAGTTTGAGAACGCCAAAAAATTTTATTTTCCAAAAACATCCCTTTAAGTTTGACATTGTTATCTGTGATTCACATAGTAGTTGCACTGTTAAGATGTGGCAGAACTAACAAGAACACAAGAGTGACTGTGCAATGTTCAGAGTGGAACATTGTCTTAGTTAATTTGGACTGCTATAACAAAATACTGCCTAGTTTATAAATACACATAAATGCATTTCTCTCAGTTCTAGAGGATGGAATATCCAAGACCAAGGTGCTGGCAAATTTGATTGCTGTAAGGGCCCATTTTCTAGTTCATGAATGGCACCTTCTCCCTGTGTCCTGACATGGTAGAAAGTGTGAGGAGTCATTAGTTCCATTCATGAGGACTCACCTTCATGACCTAATCACTTCATGAAGGCTCCAGCTCTTAATTCCAACACATTGGAGATTAGATTTCCATCTAAAAATCTACTGACACATTCAGACCCATAGCAGTCATTCACTGCTCTTCTTAACCACTCCCAGTAGTATATGTCAAGCAGAAAAAATATATTAGATACTTTTTTTTTTTTTTTTGAGTTGGAGTCTCACTCAGTCGCCCAGACTGGAGTTCAGCGGAACGCTCCCGGCCACCGGAGCCTTGACCTGCTGGGATCCAGCAATCCTTCTGCCTCAGCCTTCCAAGTAGCTGGAACTACAGATGCGCACTATCACGCCTGGCTACTTTTTGATTTATTGTAGATATGAGGTCTCGCCAAATTGCCCGGTCTGATCTCGAAACCGTGGGCTCAGGCAATACATCACCTCGGCCTCCCAAAGCTCTGGGATTACAGGCTGAGGCACTGAGCCCCGCCTAGATACTTTTTTTTTTTCTTTAAAAAAAATTTTATTTTGGCCGGGTTTGGTGGCTCAGCTTGTAATCCCAGCGCTTTGGGAGGCCGAGGTAAGTAGATTGCCTGACCCTGCGGGTTCGAGACCCGCCTGGGTAACTTGGCAAGACCTCATCTCTACAATAAATCAAAAAAATCAGCCGGGCGTGGTAGTGCATGTCTGTAATTCCGGCTACTCGGAAGGCTGAGGCGGAAGGATCGCGGGCGCCCAGCAGGTCGAGGCTGCGGTGGCCAGGAGCGGCCACTGCACTCCAGTCTGAGTGAGAGAGTAAGACTCCAACTCAAAAAAAACAAAAACAAAAAATTTTTGTTTTAATGATGTGAGGCACAATTCAGGGTTAGGTATATAAATGTTCATCATGCAGTTATCCTTGTCGATGAGGTGTGTCCCCTCCCTCAGCAGATTCCCACTACTGCCAATCCCACTTCCCCCGCCACCCTGGCAGTTTCCTGCTACTGCCAATCCTTTTCTTATAGTATTACAATAATTGTTCAGGGTCTGCTTATGAGTGAGAACATATGATACTCAGTCTTTTGTTTCTGTGATAGATCACTCAGTATTATAGATTCTAAGTTCATCCAAGTTGCTGTGAAGTTCAAAATTTTGTCATTATTTATGACTGCATAATATTCCATCATATATATGTACCACATTTTTAAATCCAGTCCTCTTTCTTTTTTTTAATAATCCATATTTTTTGTTATGATATTGTGGGGTACAGTTAAGGATTAGGTATTACAAACATGCTTCATTCAGGCACCCTTGTTGACAAGAGGTGTCTCCCCGTCCCCAGACAGACATTTACAAACGTTAATCCCAACTCCCTTCCATCCCCCCCATAGTTTCCCACCACTGTCAGTCATTTTCTTATAGTATTACATTGGATGTTCAAGGTCCACTATATGAGTGAGAACATGTGATACTCAGATCTTTGTTTCTGTGAGAGGTCACTCAGTATTATAGACTCTAGTTTCATCCAGGTTGCTGCGCAATTCATGACTTTGTTCTTTTTTATGGCTGCATAGTATTCCATCATGTATATGTCCCACATTTTTTAAATCCAGTCCTCTTTTGGTGGACAATATGGTTGTTTCCAGGTTCTTGTTATTGTGAACAATGCTGCAATAAACATTCATGTGCAGATATCTTTTTTATAGAGTGATTTGAGTTTTTCAGGGTATATTTCTAGTAGGGGGATTGCGGGGTCATATGGGAGGTCAATATTTAGAGCTTTTAGGAATCATCATACTGTTTTACACAGAAGTTGCACTAGTCTGCACTCCCACCAACAGCGTAGAAGTGTTCCCTTTTCGCCACACCCTCTCCAGCAACTGTTATTTTTTGAGTTATTGATAATTGCCATTCTGATGGAGTTAGGTGGTATCTCAGTGCGGTTTTGATTTGCATCTCCCTGATGATTAGTGAGGTCAAACATTTTGTCATGTGTCTGTTGGCTGCTCGAATGTCTTCCTTCAAGAAGTGTCTGTTCATATTTTTTGCCCATTTTATGATGGGGTTGTTTGTTTTCCTTTTTTCAGCACATTTGAGTTTCTTGTAGATCCAAGATACTAAGCCTTTGTCAGACCTGGAGTTGGCAAATACTTTTTCCCAGTCTGTAGGCTGTCTCCCTGCTCTCTTGATGGTTTCTTTGGCTTTGCAGAAGCTTGTCAGTTTAATGAGGTCCCACTAGTCTATCTTCTCTCTTATGGCATGTGGGTTTCGGGTTTTGTTCAGGAATTGGATGCCGGTTCCAATTTTCATGAGGGTATGTCCTTCATTTTCTAAGGTTCTTATGGTTTGAGGTTTTACATTTTGGTCTCTGATCCATTTAGAGTTATTTTTTGTGTATGGGGATAGATAGGGGTCCTGTTTCAATCTTCTGCATGTGGTCAGCCAGTTTTCCCAGCACCATTTACTGAATAGGTTCTCCTCTTCCCAGTGGTAGGTGGTGGAGGCTTAGATACTTTTTAATAAAATTATTGATAATGTAATTTCTGAACTATGTCTACTTTTTTCTTTAAAATTTCTTTAAATTACATGCTCATTTAAAGATAATTTATGAATCATCAATGATCAAATTTTTACAAAAATAATTTTTAAGTCTTTAGACAGAAAATTAATTATCCAAATAATGTATTTTACAATTTTAGCCATGTTATAAAATTATAATTTATAGTGTATAACCATATTATAAAGTAAATCAATATAGAGCTTGCTGTAGTTTCATTTATAAAATATACAGAGCTTTTCTAGATTTCTCAATCAACTCTATTTTTGACTTTTTCTTCCTCAGAGGCTCTGCTTAAACCATGTCTAAGTTTTATTTATGTAATTAAAATATTAAAAATCTTATTAAAGTAAGATTTGAAAATTCAAACTAGTTAGATAACATTCACAGATTTAAAGGGCTTTACAGTGGGCTAGGAGAATCTTCATTCTGATGTCATTACTTTACTAAAAAGAAATTGAGTCTAAGGAAAATGAAATGACTGATATACTATACATTTAAAAAATGAAATCATAAAGACCTCTTGTCCAAGACTTACCTAATTTCTTTGGTTTCTTTCTTAGTTTTTTTTTTTGTAGGTCAAATGTTATTTCTTGGTTACAATGGAGAGTGAAAAGCAAATAGGCATGTAAAAGAAAAAAAAAGAACTTTGCCATTTTGGTATAATCAAATCAAATTTTTCTATCTAATTAAATGAAAGCTCTCATTTCTTTTCTCTTCTCCTTTTCTTGTTTCTTTCCTCCTCCTCCTCTTTTTCCTCCCTGGTTCCCCCTTCTCCTCCTTCTCCCCCTCTTCTTTCACTTTTTATTCTCTGTCTCTTTTTGATATATGTCTCTCATATATTTCCAGAAATAATCCAGTGGCATCTCATATAGATGTACCATTTTCTTATTGCAACTCAGACTGCAATTGTGATGTAAATCAATGGGAACCGGTCTGTGGAAACAATGGAATAACATACATGTCACCTTGTCTAGCAGGATGCAAGTCTTCAAGTGGCAATACAAAGCCTATAGTGAGTATTAGTGTTTATTTTCTCTTCTCTCCTTAACCAAAATCACTGACTAGATTTAACAGACACTTACCAAGTCCTTTATATACAAGGTCTCCAGTTAAAAGATGAAAGAAAAAAATTTCAACATGAATTGATATTTTGGTGGCTGTGATGTTGTGTAACAAAGCTTCTTATAAAATCCTGCTTAAGATACAATCAGGTTGTGTTTTTGTTGCTTGAATTCTAATTTAAGATTGATCATCTGGAAGCCGGGCTCGGTGGCTCAGCCTGTAATCCCGCACCTTTGGGAGGCTGAGGTGAGTGGATTGCCTGAGCCCGCGGGTTCGAGACCCGCCTGGGCAGCGAGACCTCATCTCTACAATAAAAATAAAAATATCAGCCGGGCATGGTAGTGCATGCCTGTAATTCCGGCTACTTGGAAGGCTGAGGTGGAAGGATCGCCAGAGCCCAGCAGGTCGAGGCTCCCGGCCACCGCACTCCAGTCTGGGCGACAGAGTGAGACTCCGACTCAAAAAAAAAAAAAAGATTGATCATCTGACCTTTTTTTACCTTGAGATTTTAAGAATATGACCTTTTAGAATTTAATGCCTTTGGGAACACTAAGAAATACCTCATTAGACTGAAGCGTATGATTTCAATCAAGTTGAAATAGCCACTTAGAAGTTAGGTAACTCCAGTCAGGATGGTTGTCATCAATAACTCAAAAAACAACAGATGCTAGAGAGGGTGCAGAGAAAGGCGAACACTTCTACCCTGTTGGTGGGAGTGTAAATTAGTACAGCCTCTGTGGAAAACAGTGTGGCGATTCCTAAAAGATCTAAAAATCAACCTTCCATTCAACACCAGAATCTCCCTACTGGGAATATACCCAGAAGAACTCAAAACACTCTATAAAAAAGATATCTGTACACATATGTTTATTGTAGCATTGTTCACAGTAGCAAGAATATGGAACCAACTTTGCTGCCCGTCAAAAGAGGACCGGGTAAAAAAATGTGGTACATATACATGATGAAATATTATGCAGTCATAAAGAAGAAAAAAATCATGAACTTCACAGCAACCTGGATGGACTTAGAGTCTATAATACTAAGTGATCTTTCATAGAACAAAGAACTGAGTATCACATGTTTTCAATAATAAGTGGAACTTGAACAATTATCGTACTACTCTGAGAAAAGGATTGGCAGTAGCTAGAAACTGCCAGGAGGGGAGAGGGGAAGTGGGATGGGCAGTACTGGGAATCTGCCTGGGGAAAGGGGGCACACTCATCAACAAGGGTACCTGCATAATGAGCATTTGTATACCCAACCCTGAATTGTACCCCACATCTTTAAAATAAAAATAATTAAAAGAAGAAAAGAAGTTAGGTAAAAGACCTGTTGTCAGCACTACCTACTTTACTAGGACAACAATCTACATGAAATTTTATATATGGATTCTGATGAGGTTAGCTCTGAGCTCACTATCTTTTTCTCTCTTCAAGACATTAATCGTGACTTCATGCTCACTTGGTTGCCCAATTCTTGAATACCTCTTTTGATTTCTCCAAAGCTGATACTTTTCCCACCCAGCACAATTTAGTATCCTGTTCACACATTGCCAGCACATCCCATAGAGATGCCATTTATTTCTTCACTCAAAACATGTTTTTCCACAAACTCTGGGTCTTCCCCAAGCTCTTGGGTACCTCTGAATGGTATGAGGATAAGATATGGTGTTCTCCATACTGCCATGCCAATTCACTCACATCTCACAAAGTTCAGTAACAATTTCCAAGGCCCTTTCCTATAATCAATATTAGCAATACAGTTAACTCTGATTATTGTCCTCTGACACATCCTTTTGTGTTGATTTTCATCTTTTCTTTTATCTGTGTACTACCAGTTGTGTTACAGAAAGACATAGAGAACTGTGAAGAATAAAGCTTCTTAGGTTCATTAAAGATAGACCGTACCCTGAACAGACTGAAGGAGTTACAGCAGTAAGGGGCACGCTTCAACCCTGTCCGCCCCTCGGAAGCAGCGCTGGTGTCATTTACCAGCGCAGCTCCCTGCGCACCATCAGAGCCAGATCTGATCCATCCAGCCATGGCTTCTTACTCCAAGATGGTTCCGACCCTCCCTGTTCAGCCCACAGAGTGACAGTTGGGGCAATTCTTAAAACAATTTTTTAGGCCCTGCTTTCCTGTTTTTAATTTGGTTCAGATCTTGAGCAGCTCCATGCAATTGTATTTATTTTTGATGACAAGACTCCCACCTAAAGAAGTGTTTCTCCTGCCTGATCATTTCACTGATGGCTGAAGGATTTTAGAGAACCTTTTGTTCTTGCAAGGAAAATAAGAATCCAAATTCAGTGACTGTAAAAAAAAAAAGGCCACAACCTTTATAAACTTGCACAAATATGCTCCAAAGATTGTATGTAAAAGCCTACATCTCACATTCATAGTTATAGTACCTTTCAGTAAGGGTGCCCTCATTTAATGCAAGGTCCTACTTTTACCTCTACTGAAGGCCTGAAAGACACATGATCCTAAAATCTTAAAGAGTGCTCTGTCTACACTGCAGACATCATCTTCTTAATGCTGGCAATGACTACATCATTTGGGTACTACTACTAAATTATTTTACTAAATATTTATTAATAAATATTCTCTTCTTAAAATAATGTTCTTTGTGTCAAAGCTTGGTTTACTTGGCTGTATACTTGCTCCATAAAAGATTTTTCCATATTATTTCTAGTGAAAAAAAGGTAAAAATGTAGAAATTAGGCTTGGTTGAACTGTGCAAGTATGGATTTTAATTCTTCTACAATTTCTTCTTCAGTAATTAGTGTTTAGTACTAATAGGTTCAAAATGAACTTCCCCTGAACTTTAGTTTGGAGGGCGTGTGGGGACATTTCTTGAGACCACAGTTCTAGAATTTCACCTAAGCTGCCTATATGTATAAACTGCCTTCCTGATTAAATATCTAAAATCCCTTGTTTCTAAGTTCTCCCTTTCTGTGCTTTAATTATTAGTCAGGATATTCTGTTGTGTTGGACCGCTCTGTCAATATCATCTATTTTATTATCTGTCTTTATGGTCCTGCTGTTTTTTCCTACTAAAATAAAATTTGAACACCATTGCCTAGCATTATTTCTGCCCCATTCCTGTGGTGATTTTAGTTCCAGATTTTGAACCCTTCCAAGCTGCTATATTTTTTGGATTCTTTGGGTCATTCTTCCCTAGGGCATGTCTCTGATACTTAGTAGACATTGTTCAAAAGTGTAAGTGTGTTATAGAAACTAAAAGTGGGAGAAAGATTAATATTAAAAATTAATATTAATGAAAAATTATATAGAGTTTCAGACACTAATGTCTTTATTTTCTAATAATTAAAAATAAAAATAATTAAAACCTAAAAATAAATTACATTTTATATTTAAAAGCCCAAGAAACTATTTCACCTTTCATCTATTTAGCAGCAATATTCTTAGATTATTTTAAACTGTAAATATTTTACTTTCAATGAATGAGACTTCTTTAAATATAATGGAATGTGTTTTTACCTGTTGTGTTTTGCAAACGTATTCTGTAATATTTCAAAAATGATTTTTTAGGTATTCTATAGCTGTAGTTGTGTGGAAGTAACTGGTTCCCAGAACAAAAATTACTCAGCCCATTTGGGTGAATGCTCAAGAGATGACACTTGCACAAGGAAATTTTACATTTATGTTGCAGTGCAAGTCTTGAATTTTTTTTTCTTTGCAACTGGATGCACCCCATGTGCCATGATGATTATTAAGTAAGTATGACTTTTTATAACATTTTAATGTACATTAGACTATAAACACACCTAGAATGCATTTTTCTTCAAATTGTTGTGATACTTTAATGCCATAATTAATAATTTTGTTTGAATTCTTTCATTATGGAATCTTTTTAGGAATCTTAAGGCACAGACTGATTGACAATTGCCTCAATTATAGAAAAAAATCTCTTTGTGATTCTAAAAGAATTTTTAATTTTGAGTTGCTTTGCCTTCTAATGGACCTGTCAGATAAGTTATCTATTGATTTCATTTTTAAAAGTTTTTACAAGAGGGATAAAAATGGGTAGACTTGTTTTGTTTCAGTTTTCAGAGAAAATGCTTCCAATTTTTGTCCATTTAGCAATATGTTGGCTATGGCTTTATCATAGATAGCTCCTACTACTCTTTTTAGGTATGTTCCCTCTATGACTAGGCATTCAAGGGTTTTTATCAAGAAGCGATGCTGGATTTTATTGAAAGTTTTTTCTGCATCTAATGATATAATCATGTGATTCTCATTTTTATATCTGTTGATATATTTAATTACATTTATGCACTTGTGGATGTTGACCACTCTGCATCCCAGGGAAGAAGCCTGCTTGATCATGGTAGATGATTTTTGAGATGTATTGTTGGATTTGATTTGCTAGAATCTTCTTGAGTATTTTTACAACTATGTTCATCAGGGAATTGGCCTGTAGCTCTCTTTCTTTGTTGGATCTTTACCTGGTTTGGGTATCAGTGTGATGTTAGCTTCATGAAACGATTTAGGGAGAGTTCCATCTTTCTCGATTGCTTGGAATACTTTCAATAGGATTGGTATCAGCTCCCTCTTTTATTTTTTGTAAAACTCCTTTGGAAAGCTATCTGGTCCAGGACATTTTTTGTGGGTAGTCTTCTTATGATGGAATCCATTTCCTGGATTGTTATTGGTCTATTTAATAACTCCATTTCTTCTTGTTTCAAACTTGGAAAGTTGTGTGACATCAGGAAATCCTCCATTTAATTTAGGTTTTTAAGTTTGTTTCCATACAGGTATGCATAGTAATCTCTGGTAGTTTGCTGTATTTCTTCAAGGTCCATTGTGATTTGATCTTTTGCATTTCTGATAGTGTTTATTTGGGCTTTTTCACTCTTTTTTTTTTTTTTTTGTCAATCTGGCTAGGGGACCGAGCAATCAGAAAGGAGAAGAAAATCAGGGAATCCAAATAGATAAAGAGGAAGTCAAATTATCCCTCTTTGCTGACAATATAATTCCATACCATGAAAATCCAAGAGAATCTGTCAAAAACCTTCTTCCACTGATAAAGTACTTTGGCAAAGTTGCAGGGTACAAAATCAATGTGCAAAAGATGGCAGCATTCTAATACATCAAAAACAAATAGCCAGAGAACCAAATAAAAAGCACAATCCCATTCACAATAGACACCCCACCCCCGCCACACACACAAAGAAATACATTGGCATCATCCTAACCAGAGAAGTGAAAAACCTTTGCAATGAAAATTACAAAACTTTCCTCAGAGAAATCAAAGGTGACACAAACAAATGGAAAAATATTCCATACTCATGAATTGGAAGAATCAAGATTGTTAAGATGTACATCCTACTCAAGGCAATCTATAGCTCTAACACAATACCCATTAAATTACCAGCAGCATTCTTCTCAGATCTGGAAACAACAATACAGCCAAAACAATTTTCAGTAAAAGAAACAAAGTGGGAAGTGTCACACTTCTAGACTTTAAGCTTTATTATAAGCCTATAATAATCAGAATAGCCTAGTATTTGTACAAGAACATGCATATAGATGAATGGAACAGGATAGAGATTCCGGAAGCAAAACCTCAATTTCTCAACCAACCTTCAACAAGGCCTCCACTAACAACTACTGGGGAGAGGAGAACCTATTCAGTAAATGGTACTGGGAAAACTAGTTGACCAGATGCAGAAGATTCAAACAAGATCCTTATCTATCACCATACACAAAAATCAACTATAAATGGATCAAAGACCCACACGTAAAATCTCAAACTATAAGAACCTTAGAAAATGCAGGAGACACTCTTAGAGAAATTGGAATTGGCCCCCAACTCCTGATCAAAACCCCCAAGTGCCCATTTCATAAGAGATACGATAGACAAATGGAATCTCAACAAACTGAAAAGCTTCTGCAAAGCCAAAGAAACCATCAAGAGAGCAAGGAGACAGCCAACAGAGAGGGGACAAAATATTTGCCCACGGTGTATCTCAGAAAGATCTAATATCTAGGATCTACAAGGAACTCAAACATGACGAAAAGAAAAAAAAAACCAGTCCTATTAAAAAGTGGACAAAAGATATGAATAGACACTTCTCAAAAGAAGACATATGAGCAACCAACAGATACATGAAAAAATGCTCAACCTCACTAATCATCAAAGAATGCATATTAAAACTACACTGAGATATCACGTAACTCCAATCAGGATGACCATCATCAATAACTAAAAAAGAACAGATGCTGGAGAGGATGCAGGAAAGGAAACACTTCTGCACTGTTGGTGGGAATGTAAACTAGTACAATCTCTGTGGAAAATAGTGTGATGATTCTTAAGAGGTCTAAAAATTGACCTTCCATATGACCCAGCAATCTCCCTTCTGGGAATATACTTGGAGGAACTCAAATCATTCTACAAAAAAGATACCTATGCATGCATGTTTATTGCAGCACTATTCACAATAACAAAAACATGGAACCAACTGTGCTGCCCATTGAAAGTAGACTGGATTAAAAATAAATGTGATACATATACACAATGGAGTACTACACAGTCATAAAGAAGGACAAATTTATGAATTTCACAGCAACTTCAATGGATTTAGAGTCTGTTATATTCAATGATCTATCACAGAAACAAAGTACAGAGTACCACATGTTTTCACTCAGAAGCGGACCATGAACAGTTATCATAATACTACAAGAAAGGGATTGGCAGTAATGGGAAACTGCCAGGGGATGGGGAGACACACTTCATCAATAAGGGTACCTGATCTCAAACCAGGTGAAGTGGGGACCCAAGTGGGGTCCAAACTTTACCTGTACAATGACCATATGTGTACATAACCCTGAGTTTTACCCCCCTTGTTTAAAATAAAAAAATTATGTGCCAGATATTAATAAAAACTTTAATCTGTAATACAATTTCAAAGCTTTTAATCTGTACACTGCGTAGCTTTTGATCCAGTGTCCCATAATATCCATTTAGACAAAATAAAAAAATGTGAAAAAATTTTTTTTTAACTTATTAGACAGCTGTTTAGACAAGAATCCATACTTGATGAAGACTATTTTATGGTTAATAAAACCACAAAGCTACCTATTTTCATACAGCTTAGAAAACTACAGAAAAGATTGACATGAGACAAGTAAACTTAAATATAAACACATAATTACAAATTGCTCTTAGCTTTAATGAAGAAACGGACTGCTATTAAATGGTATTAAAAGGGAAATTAATTTGGGATTGATGCGTGAAGCTGTGACAGGACTCAGAGAATACTCCTCTAAATAAGTGACATGAACTACAGTTTTAAAAAAAAGTCATCCAGATGAAAGACTTTCAGGGAAAGGGGCTAGGTGCTGATATCTTAAGGCAGAAAATTGCTAGTGTGTTTGAGCATTGAAAAGAAACTTGTTGATAGGAAACATACTGAGTGTGAGAGGCATAGCACAAGAAAAAATTAGAAAGCTGGGAGGAAGTAGATAATGTACTACTTCCCTGTTGGCCAAATTAATTATTCAATCAATTAAAACTGAAAACATGTAGAGACTTGCACACATATCTTAAAAATATACAAGTATAAGTTTGGTGACCTGTGTTAAAATGAGCTTACACTTGTTTAAATTTGATCATTTCCAAATCTTATTATTATTTATGCTAATTTATTACACAGATATTATTCTATCTTAATATAAAATGTTATCTAATCAAAGGAGAAGCCTTCCATATTTGCCAAATTACAGATCCAAAAATTTATAAAAAATCAGCTCAAAACTCCATACTAGGGTTTTAGCTTTTTAATTTAAACGCTTCCGTGACAGAAAAAGAGTTTTTTTGAAAACTGTTCCATCATTGATGATAGTTATATTTTATCTTATAAGGAAGTGATTAATCAAGGTCACCACTTATTAAATGTATTTGTTAATCTCTCACCAGGTTTTTATTTAAGTGAAAAAAACGTTGTGAGGCTGACTATAGAGTAAAAATATAAACATCAGACTATTAATTATTTTCTAATGTTTATATCATAAGGTTATTGCTAAAACTAGACTAAGCAGGAGTGAGAGCCTTCACTCATTCAAATATATATATATAATGTATATATATAAACATATAAGTAAATATATATCTGTATAAACACAATTACGCGTGTCAGAAACAGTTCTATGCACTAAGTGTGCAATTGTGAACAACTGCGAGAAAACTTTATTTGCTTCCAGTAGGGGTAGGGAATGGGGTAGTTGATGGTTATAGAAGGAAAAGAAATAAGCACATAAATATATAAAACAGAGTGTTAAGCTCTAGAAAGAAAATTAAATAAGAGTAAGGAAATAGAAAAAGTGGAGGAATAGGGAAGAGATACTAGTTCAGATATGGTACATTGGAAGTCGTCTGATAAGAGACTCGAATGAACAGATGGAGAGTGAAGGTACAAGGTACATAAATGGGACTAGAAAGGTAAACTTCAGGCAAGGTAGTGCAAAGGTACCTTTGGTAAATTCCCTTGTATGGAGCTACTAGACATGTACAAGATCAGGAAATGGGAGAGAAAGAAAGAAGTAAGAAATACTGTGAGAGAGTAAGTATTGTCCAGATCTTATGAGTCACAGGAAAGACTTTGCAGTTTAATCTAAATGTGTTGAGAGGTCACAGAGGATTTAAGCATCCGAATTGCACAATAAGTTAAAAAGCTGGTTCTTTGAAAGGACTAACAACATCAACAGACTCTTGGATCAAAAAGATGGAAAGAACATGAAAGAAACAAAGAAAATGCAAATAAATACACTCAGAAACAAAAAAAGCAACATTATCAGAAAGCTAGAAAAAATACAAAATATTATCAGAGATTTTTATAACTATCTGAATGACTAAAAATTAGAAAATCTAGAGGAAATGGATAAAATCCTAGAAACACACAATCTCCCAAAATTAAAATAAGAAAAAAGTGAAACCCTGCACAGACCGATAATAAGCCACAAAGTTAAATCAGTAATAAAAAACGTGTCTATCAAAAAATGTCAAAGATCTGATGGATTTATGACTGAATTCAACTAGGCATACTAGGAAAGAGGCACCAAATTACTAAAATTATCTCAAACAATTGAGAAGGAGGGACTCTTCCCTAACTCACTCTGCAAAGCCAACATCAATCTGATACTGAAAAAAATGGCAAAGACACAATGATGAAAGAAAGCTACAGACAAATATTCTTGATGAACAAATATGCAACAATCCTCAAAAAAATACTAGTAAACCACATCCAGCAGCATATAATATATATATAATACATATATTCATTATATATATATTTATTCATTATAGTCAAGTGGGATTTAATCCTGAGATACAAGGATAGTTCAACATGTGCAAATCAATGAATGTTATTAACTGTATTAACAGAAGTTTAAAAAAAAGAACCACATGATTGGATACACAAAAACATTTGATCAAATCCTACATCCTTCAATGATAACTCTCAACCACCTGGACGTCAAAGGAACCTTTCTCAAAATAATAATAGTCATCTAGTACAAGCCTACAGTCAACATCATATTTAATGGACAGAAGTTGAAAGCATTACCTTGAAAATGGAACAAGACAAGAAGGCTTACTTTCACCACTCTTATTCAACATAGTACTGGAAGTTCGTTCCAGAGCAATCAGGCAAAGAAATAAAAGATATCCAAATAGGAAAAAAGAAGTTAAATTATCTGTCTTCACAGATAATATGATTCTATATCTAGAAGCCATAAAGATTCAATCAAAAGATTCCTAGTGACTTCAGTATTGGGTTTCAAAGCAATGCTCAAAATCAGTTGTATTTTTATTCATCAACAACATTCCAGCTGAGAACCAAATCAAGAACACAAAACCATTTGCAATAACCACACAATAAATAAACAAACCAATTAATTAAATAAATAAAGTAACCCAGAATATGAGGCAGGATTTTTTTTAAATGAATTTATTTTTTTGGAGGGTGGGCCTCTTGTAAACTGGCTTCCTCTGCTATATAAGTGTTCTAGGAACCCCTCCTTATCAATGTACCAGCTAGCATTGTTTTTAGAAGCTGACTTCGACTTCAGTGAATTTATTTTATTTAGATTATTTCAACGTGTTTGGCCATTTCACAATGGGTGATTTTTGAGCACACCTGCCCACACTATGCTAAATGTTAAGTAGTTCTTACCCAAAATAGCATGAACCCTGTGCCCTCTCCTTCTTATTCATCAGATCTTGCCCTGAGCAACGTTTTTTGTTTCCCCAAGTAAAAACATTTTCTCAAAGGGAAATATTTTGTCAATGTGGAAGAGGTGAAAAAAGAAAATGGCAAAAGATTAAAGGGATCAAATTGACAAGTTCAAAAACTGTTTTTTGTAGTGGAAACAGGTGTATTGTATCAAACAAAGAGTACTTTGAAGGTCACTGACGTTTAAACTTGTAAGAATAAATACATAATTTCCTATAAATAGCTTCCTGTTTGTTTGAGATCCCCCTCATATATCTACTCAAAGAAGTGAAATATCTCTACAATGACAGCTACAAAACATTGCTGAAAGAAATTTTTAAAATGACACAAATGGAGAAACATTTCATGCTCATGGATTGAAAGAATTAATATTGTTAAAAAGTCAATACTGTCTAAAGCACTATACAGATTTAATGCAATCCCTATCAAAATACCAGCATCATTTTTCACAGACCTAGAAGAAACAATACTTAAACTTCTATGGGTGCGCAAAAGAGCCCAAGCAATCTTAAGCAACAAAAACAACACTAGAGTCTTCGTATTGCCAAACTTCAAATTTTTCTACAGTAACCAAAACAGTAAGGTACTGGTACAAAAATAGGTACATAGACCAATGGAAAAGAATAGAAAACCCAGAAATAAAACCACTGTCTTACAACCATCTCATTATTGACAAAGTCAACAGAAAGTAACACTGGGTAAGAGATACCTACCCTATTTGACACATTATGTTGTGAAAACTAACTAATCATACATAGAAGAATGAAGCTGGAACCTTTCCTCCTACCATATACAAACGTTAACTCAAGATGAATTAATTGCTTACCCATAAAGCCTCGAACTATAAAAATCCTAGAAGAAAACCTAGAAAACACTCTTCTGGACATCAGCCCAGGCAATGAATTCCTGACTGAGACTTCAAAAGCAAAAGTAGCCAAAAGAAATTTGACAAGTGGGACCTAATCAAACTAGAGAGCTTCTTCACAGCAAAAGAAACCACCAACAGAGTTAACAGACAACCTACAAAACAGGAGAAAATATTTGTCAAGGATGCATATGACAAAACATTAATATCCAGACTCTATAAAAATTCAAACAAATTACAGTACACGGAATGGGAAAGAATATTTGCCAACTATATATCTGACAAAGGCCTAACATCTAGAATCTACAAGGAACTCAAACATACAGAAAAGAAAAAACAAACAAAAAAACAAACAGCCCTATTAAAAAGTGACTAAAAGATATGAATAGATATTCTAAAAAGAATACATATAAGCAGCCAACAGATACATAAAAAAATGTTTGACCTCACTAATCATCAAAGAAATGCAAATTAAAATCACACTGAGATACCATCTGATTCCAGTCAGAATGGCCAAAATCAATAATTCAAAAAACACAGATGCTACAGAGATTGCAGGAAAAGGGAACACTACTACACCGTTGGTGAGAGTGTAAATTAGTACAATCTCTGTGGAAAACAGTGTGGCGATTCCTAAAAGATCAGAAAAATCCACCTCCCATACGACCCAAAACCTCCCCTTCTGAGAATATAACTCGAGGAACTCAAATCACTCTATAAAAAACATACCTGCAGCCAGGCTCGGTGGCTCAGCTTGCAATCCCGCGCTTTGGGAGGCTGAGGTGAGTGGATTGCCTGAGCCCGCAGGTTCAAGACCCAACTGGGCAATTTGGCGAGACCTCATCTCTACAATAAATCAAAAAATTAGCCGAGCATGGTAGCGCGCACCTGTAGTTCCAGCTACTTGGAAGGCTGGGGTGATAGCATCGCCGGAGCCCAGCAGGTCGAGGTTGCAGTGGCTGGGAGCGGCCACTGCACTCCAGTCTGGGTGACAGAGTGAGACTCCAACTCAAAAAAAAAATACCTGCACATGCATGTTTATTGCAACATTATTCACAATAACAGAAACATGGAACCAAGTGTACTGCCCATCAAAAGTGAACTGGATTTTAAAAAGTGTGGTACATACACATGATGAAACACTGCAGCCATAAAGAACAAAATTATGATCTTTGCAGCAACTTGGATGACTTTATAGTCTATAATACTCAGTGATCTATCACAGAAACAAAGAACTGAGTACCTTATGTTCTCACTCAAAAGTGGACCCTGAATAATTATCACAATACTATAAAAAGGGGATTAATGGTAGAAGGAAACTGCCAAGGGAAGAGGTGGGGCATACTTCATCAATAAGCGTACCTGATCTCCCACCAGGCAAAGCAGGGACCAAAGTGAGGCCCAAACATTGCCTGTACATTGATCATTTGTATATCTAATCATGAATTATATACCCTACATCCTTAAAATAAAAATTAAAAAATTCAAAAAATTAGCAGGATAAAAACTAATAACCTTATTAAAAAGTGGGCAAAGGACATGATAGACATATCTCAAAGGAAAACATATAAGTGACCAACAAATATATGAAAAAATGTTCAACATTACAAACAGAGAAACTACAGTGAAATTCTATCAAAACTACAATGAAATACGATTTCATACTAATCAGAACGACTATTACTAAGGAGTGAAAAGCAACAGACGTTGGCAGGGCTGAGGAGAAAAAGGAACACTTGTATGCTGTTGTTAGGAATGTAAACTAGTTCAACCCCTGTGGAAAGCAGTTTGGAGATTTCTCAAAAAGTTGAATGTAAACTTACCATTTGACCTAACAACCTCACTACTACGTATATACTTAGAGGAGCATAAATTACTTTCCCAAAGACATCTGCACTTACGTGTTTATCGTGGCACTATCAGCATTAGCAAAAATATGGAACCAACTTATGCTCATCAATGGTGGACTGGATAAAGAAAATTTGGAACATATGCACCATGGAATACTATGCGACCATAAAAAAGAACAAAATCATGTCCTTTGCGGCAGCAACATAGATGCAGCTAGAGACCATCATACTACGTCATTTATCATAGAAACAGAGAACTGAAAACTACTTGTTCTCCCTTATAAGTGGGAGCTAACATACAAGCACAAGAATGAGAACAGACCCTGGTGTACTCCTAAAGGTGGTAGGTGGGTGGTAAGAGTTCAAAAACTACCTGCTGAGTACCATGTCTATCACCTGGTTGACAAGCTCAACAGAAGCCCAAATCTTATCATCACACAATATACCTATCCAAAAAACCTGCACACGTACCTCATGAATCTAAAAAAATAGTAAAAAATGAAGAATTGCATAACTGACTTACCCACCTAGAGGATCACTCTGGCTGTGTGTGGATAGTGTGTTTAGGGAAGACATGAACGAAATCATGGAAAACAGAAAACTGTGATCATTCTTCACAAAATGAGACTAGATTGAGGATAGTCATATTAGAAAGTAAGAAGTGATTTGACTATTAGTCTTTGTTTTGTTTTGTTTGTTTTTGTGTTTTAAAGCAAAGTGTATAGGAATTGCTGACAGATTGAGTGTAGCAGGTAAGAAAATTTAAGAATGATCCCAGGATTCTGGTCTGAGCTCTGAAAGGATGGTGCTACTGTTAAACAAAATGAGAAAGATTAAGGATGAGCAGTTTGGAGGAAGTGCAGAAACAATAATTTGTTCTATTTCTATAAATCTGAGCTGCCTGTTAGATATCTAGCAAAATGTCACATATCCAACATCCAGGAGAAACATTAGAGCTTGAGATAAATTTTGAAGTCAGCAACATATATATGGTATTTAAATCCATGACACTACTGAGATATTCTAGAGACTAAGTACAGACATTAAAAGATCCTAAGGCCTAGACCCAAGTACTCTAACGTTAAAGAATAATGACAGAAGAAGAAATCAATGAACAAAACTGAGAAGGATATCCCATGAATTATGAGAAAAAGTAGAAAAGGGTGGTGTTTCTAAAGCTTAATGAAGAATATACCTAGAAGATGGGAGTAAGCAACTGTGTCAAGGGCTGCTGAAGGGTCACAAGACTTTAGGGGCTAGAAAGTGGCCACTGCATTCCATTATGTGCTGGATGGCATTAGCCTAAACAAAAGTAGTGCATGAAAATAGGAAAGAAAAATAAACAGGTTGCTTTGAAAGGATCAGAGTAAAATGAAGAAGGGACTATGCAAACAACCAGTATTAAAAACAATTTAATAGTACAATTATAAAACGAAGCACAGAAAGGTGCGGTAACTAGCACAGTTGTGGTATTAAGAGTTCTGTTTAAGTTCAGTGCTAGAAATAATAGCATGATTTTAAAAAATTTTTTAATTTTTAAAAATTTTTTAAAATTATGAACTTCACAGCAACTTGGATGGACTAAGAATCTATAATACTGAGTGATATAGCACAGAAACAAATAACTGAGTATCACATATTCTCACTCATACGTGGACCTTGAACAATTGTTGTAATACTATAAGAAAAGGATTGTCAGAGGTGGGAAATTGCCGGGGACAGGGGAGTGGGTGTGATTGGCAGTAGCGGGGGTGGGGGGACATACCTCATTAACAAGGGTACCTGCATAATGAACATTTGTATACTTAACCCTGCATTGCATGCCACATCTTTAAAAAAATTTTTTTTATAAAAGAAAAAATAGCATGATTGCATACAGATGAGAGTTATCACATAGGGATGGAGGAAGTTGATAATGCAGGGAAAAAGGAGACCAATTACAGAGGGAGGTTAAAAGAAGTGTGTACAAAGACATACAGTTTTACTCTGTAATACAAAAGAAGATGTTTAAATGATGTGTGATGTTTGTTTTTATCTTATTTCAGGATTGTTCCACCTGAATTGAAGTCACTTGCAGTGGGTTTCCATGCACTGGTTATACGAACAGTAGGTATGGCGAATATATAGATAATAAATTTAATATATAAATATTCATGTTAATGATTGAAAGCTGAATGTAAATAATTTTTAATTAGAGGAAAGTAAAAAAATAAATACGTAAGAATCATTTGTATTTTGAGGATAAATGAAAATGACAGAGAAAAAGTGTAGCCTAAAGGGAATTTGATTAATAATTCTAAAGTCAGTCTGTTAAGATAAAGGCATCATCATATTTGTATTCCACTGTTTCTGATAGAAAAACCGTCTTCAAAGTTTTTATGCTTTCAGAAAAAAATAGGAATATTTCTTCCAGGTAGGCAGAGTGGAGGAGGGCCTTTCTTCTAAACTGGGGCATTATTTAGGGAAAGCCTAAAGCAGACTGAGAGGCCTAGAAATTTGGCCTGACTGAGGGTGTGCAAAAGGACAGAAGCTGACATTAACTGTAACACTTCCCACTGCCTTGTTCTGTGAGGCTGGGCAGCTAACTTCCAGCAGGAGTTAATCCCAAAGAGAGAGATAATTCAGACTCTAGACCTAGGATTAAGAGAGAGATTCCCGAATAAAGAAAGCTCAGGAAATTGCAGCTACGTTTGGCAAAGATTAGGACTGTAAACTCTAGAGGCTAAAAGCCTATTTCTAATATTCAAAGGTGATGAGTAAAAGATTTAGAAAACACTCTTTTCTTTTCTCCATTTTTGCTGCTTGCCATTTTTATTACAGAGATGTTTAACCAATTTCTACTATAACTCCTGTGAGTGCCCCTTTTTAAGAACTATAAACATTATAAGCTTATTCCCGGGAAGTATAACAAGGGCATCATTCATCTAAGGATTAATGCAGAGAACTGATCATGACCCAGAAGCAACCATCATTGGCAGAAGGAAAAGGAAGGGAAGAGTCATTCACTGGGACCCTTGCAACAAAGGAAAAAAAAATTTGTGTGTATATGTGTGTGTGTGTGTGTGTGTGTGTGTGTGTGTGTGTGTGTGTGTCAAATTACAGCAGAGAGGTTGTCCAAGAACTATAGTTGTGGAGAAGGATGGCAACAGATCCTCAAAGGTTAAAAAAAAAAAGAAAAGAAAATATAAACAGTAGAGGAGAGAGAAGATTAAGGTGCTAAAAGATTCCTTTATGTCTTTTCCCAGTGTTCTATTTTATGTGTCTCAATATCCAGCCTCTATACATTCTAGCCATCTCCTACTTCCAGATTTAATGGGGATAACTTACTTTTAGTACCCAGGACACAGAAGCTAAAAATAGACTGAGTTGTTAGTATTACTTCTGATATGTTGAAATGAGACTATAAGAAATTATTTTAGCAACAGTAGACAAAAATAATAAATGTTGCTATTCTGTTAGCATTTTATTTTGATGTTTCCAACATATAGCACAATGGGACCTAAATGTTTCTATTAGAAAAATGCACACTGAGTATCAAACTTTAAATTCACAATTTTCTTGAATATACGTGAATTGTGGAAGGTCTATATAATGTAATAAACTGAAAAATTTATTCAGAAAACAGGTTATTAGAAACTTAAAATTTTCAATAATAAATACCAAGTTTGTTACTTAAAAAATTAATTCATTAAATGTGTTCAATCCAGTGGCATTATGTGAGAAAATAATTTGTTGGCACATGTTTTTCACTTTTTAAATAGTGGCTATGATTTTTTTGAAATCTGCACAATTCTCACCCATTTTCTCAGTACCAGTTTTCTTCAGATACATTGACCACAGTTCCTTGTTAATCAATCTACGACTTCCTATGCTCGAGAAATTGAGACTAATTCAAAGTAAATAGAATCAATAAAAGTGTGATGTATCAATCACTATCATTTTTATGCTACAAAATGAAATCTAAAAAATCATTCTTCAAAAGATGCAGAAAAGGGGTAAAATTATGAGTACTTCAGTTCTACCATTTGAAGAATAACTTCTACTAGCGTGTTCCTCAAATTTATGATAAAATTACCTACGCTTAGAACCAGGAATCAATCTCATGGTTTTAAATAGCAGTAAGAACAGATGCACACTTTTGTCCTAAACAACATATAAGTCTCTAAAAAGTCATGCATTCTGAAAATTCATGTACTACATATAAAAATTGGTTAAGGGACAGACCACTGAATATGTAGGCATCGTTGTGATCAGAACACTAACAGAAAGAAAAAAAAAGTAGCACCACTGGTCCTAACTTAAACATCCTGGGCTGTTTCGGGAGGTATTTTTAAATGTACAAAAATCAGAGGAAAGAAAATGTTGGATTTTGGGTTTAATGACACCAAGAAAGCGTAAGTAGAGCTCTGAGCTCAGAATGAAGTACAACCTGCCAGGAGGTGACCTCTTTGTGAAGTTGAGTCTGTATTTCTCTGGGAAAGAAGTAAGCACTCACTTTTTAATTTTCTTAAAATAGTTTTGAAAAAACTCGTGATTTCACAGCAGTTGAGAGCTTTTTTCCTTTTCTCATAAAGTTTGATTTCACTCCCACTATTTTAGCTCTCCTTTCCTAAGAAAAATCATGTATGAAACAACACAACTTCCATGCTTCACTAACAACATTCTCCTTTTACCAGTCAGACTTAAACTACTTTTTGTTATAAGAAGGACAGAGTGTATAGGCATATAATGTACCTTCTCACCCATTTATGTCAGGAAGGCGAGGGTAGATAAAAGTTGTCTCTGATAACACTGTATGATTTGAAACGTTGACAGTTCTAGAACTCTTGATTCTTGGGCAGATGCAGGACTACACAATGGAAAAGTCCTCCAAAATTTAAACTGTTACTTAATCCAAATGTATTAATGTGAAATATCACCCAGTTACATTTGAAGCATGTTTCCTGTATTACCACCTTCTTATCTCATGTTGCAGGAGGAATTCTATCTCCAATATATTTTGGTAGTCTG
Organism: Carlito syrichta; assembly: GCF_000164805.1. Lineage (NCBI taxonomy): Eukaryota > Metazoa > Chordata > Mammalia > Primates > Tarsiidae > Carlito > Carlito syrichta. Next base: position 63,507 of record NW_007246108.1, on the reverse strand, counting down.
ATTGATATAACATGTATGAAGTGGTTCACCAATAGCTGTGGTGCAAGAGGGTCTTGTAGGATATATAATTCCACATTATTTGGGTAAGTTGTCATAAATACATTTTATTCATTGATTCTTTTCCTTTGACTATATTAATTCCTAAAGAATATCATTTTTAGTATAATAATGATATTACTAATAATAGTCATCTTTTAGTGACCATTTACTTTGCATTATTTAATATTATTATCATATCAGGCAGTGTGGTATTTTATTTTAATAAGAAGTATATACTGTAGGAAATGGATATTTCCTCCATTTCCCCTAAATATGAAGAAATTAAGATTCATTAATAAGTAATTTGTCCAAAATCACATGCCTAAATGTAAAAAAACTAGAATTTGCACTCAAAATGTTTATTTTTAAAACTCTCTTCAAACTAAAATATATACATTCTATTGTCGCTGGCTTCTTTAGGATGACATGGAATGACTATCTTGGTGTCTGGTCAATGTAAAGAAAAAAGGGGAAAAATGTTTTTGTACTTTTCTGTTCATAGAAAGAGATATTCTGTAGTGGTATGAAGATAATTCAATGGTTGTCTCAAAGAAAAATGTTGCAATTATATGTTACCTCTTAAATAAAAATTAATTTCTCATTTATATAAATCAAAAACATATATTGAAAATATGAAACTACAGGTATTAGAAGAATCATAATAGATTTTTAAAAAATTATCTAGAAAGCAGAAATGTGTTTCTAATTATGACCCAAATTCCCAAGATCATAATAGAAAAAATGTATAACACTCTGCATCACAAAACTTACTTTAAGCATGTTCAAAAACAAAAGACAAAGTAGAAGAAGAATCTCCAACTTGTAACCCAGACACAGGCAAATATCCCAAATATATAAAGAGTTCTTAAAAATCAACAAAAACAAAATGCTGGTAAAGATGTGAAGCAACAAAAATGTTCTTTCATTGCTAGTAGGAAATGTAAAATGATACAGGCATGTTAAGAGAGAGTCAGGATTTCTTACAATCAAAACAGGCTTTTTATACAAATAAGCAATTGTATTCTTAGGTTTTACCTAAATTAGTTGGAAATATGTCCACACAAAAACATGCACTTGAATGTGAAAAAGCGGAAGTAACCAGGCTGTCCTTCAATAGGTGACTGGATAACCATACTGAGGTATAGTCATACAATGAAATATTATTCAGCAATAAAATAAATGACCTATCAGCCTACAAAAAGACAAGAAGAAAACTTAAATTCATATTGCTAAATGGAAAAAGGCAGTTATCTGATTATAACTGTATGACTCTCTGGAAAGGGAAAAACTATGAAGGCAACAGAAAGATCAGTGGTTTCTAGGGGCTCAGTGGGGATTAGGGAGAAATGAGTAGGTGGAGCACAGGGCATTTTTAAGGCAGTGAAACTATTCTGAATGACATTATAATGGTAGATACATGACATTATGCATTTGTCAAACATATAGAACTATACAACATAAAATGTAAAATCTAATGTAAAGTATGGACTTAATAATGTATCAATACTGGTTCACCAAATGAAACAAATATACCACAATAACACAAAGTATTGATAATAGGAGAAATTGTGTATATGTGGAGTTGGAGTATACAGGAGACTTTCATATTGTCTGTATAGTTTTTCTGTAAATCTAAAACTTCTGCAAAAAATTAAGGTCAATTTAAAAAGAGAAATCATCAAACATTTCCCAAAGAAAAAGAATCACTAGTGGCTAAGGAACATATAAAGATATGCTCAAATGTATTGATAATAATAGGAGAGCAATTAAAACTCACCCTGTTTGTCAACAACAAGAAATGCAGATTTCATACTGTGCTAGAAAAAGTAGATAACTTTGTCCAAGCAGCAAAACTTCTAGGAATTTATTCAATGGATAGCTGTACTTCAAAACATGTAAAATGACACCTATATAACATTATATACATGATTATTACAGTATTGTTCTCTAATAACAAAATATTGAAAATGACAATAAACGATGGAACATTCAGGCAAATAAATATTCTGAGGTCTTAAAAAGAAGGAAAAAGGTGTGTATTTACTAATATGGAACCCTCTTCAAGACATACTGCTATGTGACTTTAAAAAAAGCATGACATATGTGTATGGAGCATATTATTATTTATGTAAAAGAGGGAAAATGTCTTAGTTCAGTATAAATCTCTGGGGAAAACTCCTTGGATTACATTTACTAAAAATATTTTCTTTTATTTAATGTGTAAATTCATTATCTAACATCCTCAGTAGATAATGATTCGGATGTTTCAGGAATTCTTTTACTGAAGCAGTATTCACTACACCACGGACAGTGTCATAACATGTCTTAAAATTTTTTTTCTAAGAATAAAAGTATAGAAAAAGTGCAAAGAAAAGTTTCATAAATTTGCCTTATGGACTTTAAGAGAGTTTTTTTTTTTTTTTTTTTTAAATGAAATCTTCATTTTCAGGACACCTGGCTAGATATCTTCAAATTTCTCCAAAGCAATAAGCACCAAGTTCAAGCATTAAAATGACTTTTTGAGATGCTTTATTGTTGTTTTAGTATAAATAGATGCCTGAAATCAATTTTTAACTATACTAGTTATTTTTCCTTCACTGAAGTAAAACTAAAATGGAATTAAAATTTTTTTTTCTGTGTTAAATTGATTTAACTAATTCTTCTTATTGAAGAAATGTTATGGCATCCAAAATTTTACTATACCACAAGAAGAGCTTTGTGACATCATTATATACACATATGCACGTTATACATGTATACAAACATGCATACATTATACTAATATATATGTATACAAATGTATGTTATTCTGAGTCATTTAACTTATGCTCAACTCCACAAGACACTATCATTAATATTCAACAAGTCAATCAGTATATTTTTCAATATATTTACCACTTTCTTTACTCTTCATTACTTCTTGCATCTTAGATTCCATAAAGGGTCACATTTTTCTGATTGAAGTAGATTTATTAAAATGTCTTCTAGTGAAATTTTTTAGTTGCAAGTTGTTAGTTTTAATTTTTCTGGAAATATCTTTATGTCAATCTTACACTTAAAAGACATATGTACAGGGTATGTATTGAAACCTACACTGACAATTATTTTCTCCTGGCACACTGAAAATATTCTGTAGTCTTCTAATTTCCATTTTGTTGTTGATAAGTTATTCATTGTCTGTTTATTTTGCTCCTTTATGGTAATCTGTTTTCTCTATTTGTATTCTTTTTGTTTATTTGTTTGCTTTTGAGTTGGAGTTTCACTCGGTCGCCCAGACTGGAGTGCAGTGGCCGCTCCCG